>NC_092092.1:15017038-15317038 GCF_045679555.1 Salvelinus alpinus
TGACGTATACACTGACATGGTGACTCAGTTCATCAGTCAGGTTAGGGCTCCCGAGTGACGCAGTGGTCTAAGGCACTGCATCTCAGTGCAAGAGGCGTCACTACAGTCCCTGGGTCGAATCCAGGCTGTATCACATCCGGCCGTGATTGGGAGTCCCAGAGTGGCGCACAATTGGCCCAGCGTCGTCCGGGTTGTGCCGGGGTAGGCCGTTGTAAATAAACATTTGTTCTTAACTGTCTTGCATAGTTAAATAAAGGTTAAATATGTTTTTACAATTTTTATTTAAAATTGTATAGCGGATGTTGTTCCTACCCAAATCAGATAGATGGCAGCATGCTGAAAACGCGAAACCCCCCACGGCAAGGTGACTGGGAACATGGTTGAATACAAACAGTGTAGTTATTCCCTCCGCAAGGCAATCGAACAGGCAAAACGTCACTAGAGACAAAGTGGAGACACAATTCATCGACGTCTTGCTTCCTTTGAGGATAACACAGTGCCACCGATGCAGCCCGCTCCCAAGGACTGTGGGCTCTCCTTCTCTGAGGGCCAAGGTGAGTAAGACATTTAAATGTGTTAACCCTCGCAAGGTTAACGGCATACCCAGACGGCATACCTAGCCACGTCCTCAGTGCATGTGCAGACCAGTTGGCTGGAGTGTTTGCGGACATATTCAATCTCTCCCTATCCCAGTCTGCTGTCCCCACTTGCTTCAAGATGGCCACCATTGGTCCTGTACCCAAGAAAGCAAAGGTAACTGAACTAAATTACTATCGCCCCGTAGCACTCACTCCTGTCATCATGAAGTGCTTTGAGAGGCTGGTTAAGGATCATATCACCTCTACCTCTACCTGACACCCTAGACCCACTTCAATTTGCTTACTGCCCCAATAGATCCACAGACGATGCAATCCCCATCGCACTGCCCTATCCCATTTGGACAAGAGGAATACCTATGTAAGAATGCTGTTCATTGACTATAGCTCAACATTCAACACCATAGTACCCTCCAAGATCATCATTAAGCTTGAGGCCCTGCGTCCTGGAATTCGTTACAAACAATGACGAGACAGCCTACAGGGAGGAGGTGAGGTCCCTGGCAGAGTGGTGCCAGGAAAATAATCTCTCCCTCAATATCAACAAAACGAAGGAGCTGATCGTCGACTTCAGGAAACAGCAGAGGGAGCAGCCCCCTATCCACATCGACGGGACTACAGTGGAGAAGGTGAAAAGCTTTAAAATCCTCGGCATACATATCACTGACAATCTGAAATGGTCCACCCACACAGACAGTGTGTTGGAGAAGGCGCAGCCACGCCTCTTCAATGTCAGGAGGCTGAAGATATTCGGCTTGACCCCTAAGACCCTCACAAACTTTTACAGATTGAGAGCATCCTGTCGGGCTGTATCACCGCCTGGTACGGCAACAGCACCGCCTGCAACATCAGGGCTCTCCAGAGGGTGGTGCGGTCTGCCCAACACATCACCCGGGGCCTGCCCTCCAGGACACCTACAGCAAGGACATCAACCACCCGAGCCACTGCCTGTTCACCACGCTATCATCCAGAAGGCGAGGTCAGTACAGGTGCATCAAAGCAGGGACCGAGAGACTGAAAAACAGCTTCTATCTCAAGGCCATCAGACTGTTAAACAGCCATCGCTAGACGGCTACCACCCGGTTACTCAACCCTGTACCTTAGAGGCTGCGGCCCTATATACATAGACATCTCTCACCAAAACACTAAATTTTTTCTCAAAAGTGAGTTTACTAGTGCATCAACTTTCAAAGCAGAATTACTTTCCCATTGTTCCTCAAAAATGCAGATTAAATGATATACCATTTTGTAGCTCTGAGTCTCTACTTTTTATCAACGCAAAAAACACAATTTCAAATTGTGCTACATAAGACCAAATCCAGGTGGTGAGTTACAAATGGCATTGAGGAGTATACCACCTCATTCATCGGCTTCATCAATAAGTGCACCCCCCCCCCACCGTGACGACATCCGCATCGAGCTAGAGGCTAGAGCTGCCGTTTCAAGGAGCAGGACACTAATCCGTACGCTTATAAGAAATCCCGCTATGCCCTCAGACGAACCATCAAACAAGCAAAGTGTCAATACAGGATTAAGATTGAATCCTACTACACTAGGCTCCGACGCTCATCGGATGTGGCAGGGCTTGAAAACTATTACGGACCACAAAGGGAAACACAGCCGTGAGCTGCCCAGTGACGCGAGCCTACCAGACGAGCTAAATGCCTTTCATGCTCGCCTCGAGGCAAGCAACACTGAAGCATGAATGAGAGCACCAGCTGTTCTGGACGACTGCGTGATAGGGTTCACGGTAGCCAATGTGAGAAAGACCTTTAAACAGCTCAACATTTACAAAGCCGCGGGGCCAGCATGCCAGGACCAACTGGCAATTGTCTTCACTGACTTAAACCTCTCCCTGACTGAGTCTGTAATACCTACATGTTTCAAGCAGACCACCATAGTCCCTGTGCCCAAGGAAGCCTAAATGATTACTGCCCCTTAGCACTCACGTCGGTGGCCATGAATTGTTTTGAAAGGCCGGTCATGGCTCACATCAACAGCATCCTCCCGGATACCCTAGACCCACTACAATTTGCATACCGCCCCAACAGATCCACAGATGACGCAGTCTCTATTGCGCTCCACACTGCCCTTTCCCACCTGGACAAAAGGAACACCTATGTGAGAATGCTATTCATTGACTACAGCTCAGCGTTCAATACCATAGTGCCCACAAAGCTCATCACTAAGCTAAGGACCCTGGGACTAAACACCTCCCTCTGCAACTGGAGGTAACACGTCCGAAATATAGCCCACATCTGGGGAGTGGAGTGTGGACCGACATCACTCACACACAGAAGAGTTTTTGTGGAGTGTGGACCGGCGTTTGAGTGTCTGTCTCATTTTGAGACTCATAGCCAGCCTCCTAGCCTACCCACTGGAGGGGGAATGAGAGCTACCTGTCACTGGTTTCTTTGATAAATAATAAACAACCAAATTGTGGCAGTGTGTTTCTCTCCCTCCCTCCCTCCCTCCCTCCGCACTGCCAGCTTTATTAAATACTATTAGAGGACAGGGACAACTATTAGAGGACAGGGCCATCTATTAGAGGACAGGGCCATCTATTAGAGGACAGGGCCAACTATTAGAGGACAGGGCCATCTATTAGAGGACAGGGCCAACTATTAGAGGACAGGGCCATCTATTAGAGGCCAGGGACAACTATTAGAGGACAGGGACAACTATTAGAGGACAGGGACAACTATTAGAGGACAGGGCCATCTATTAGAGGACAGGGACAACTATTAGAGGACAGGGCCATCTATTAGAGGCCAGGGACAACTATTAGAGGACAGGGCCATCTATTAGAGGACAGGGACAACTATTAGAGGACAGGGTCAACTATTAGAGGACAGGGTCAACTATTAGAGGACAGGGACAACTATTAGAGGACAGGGACAACTATTAGAAGACAGGGACAACTATTAGAAGACAGGGACACTAATAGAGGACAGAGCCAACTTATTACTGAGGAGGTATGAATGGGGCTAACATGAAGCAGCATCAGCAGGGAAGAAGAGTCCCTCTATCAACCCCTCGCTCTCTTTCCCTCTGCCTTTCTTTCTACACCTCTTCTCTTTCCCTGTCTGTATAGCTCTCTCTCTCTCTATGTAATTGAAACGGCACGGCTTCCTTCGTTTCGTTCCTCTAATCAACTGCCAACTGCCACTCAGATGTGGTTACGTACTGAAGCTTTTAATGGAGTTATAATGAAGAAGGCCCTCAGAGAAGGAAGGGAACATTTGGTGGACACATGGGAGGGCTGAGGGAGAAAAAGGGGACCGGTGTGGGGGAGAAAATGGGACCGGTGTGGGGGAGAAAATGGGACAAGGTACCGGTGTGGGGGAGAAAAGGGGACCGGTGTGGGGGAGAAAATGGGACAAGGTACCAGTGTGGGGGAGAAAAGGGGACCGGTGTGGGGGAGAAAATGGGACAAGGTACCGGTGTGGGGGAGAAAAGGGGACCGGTGTGGGGGAGAAAATGGGACAAGGTACCGGTGTGGGGGAGAAAAGGGGACCGGTGTGGGGGAGAAAATGGGACAAGGTACCGGTGTGGGGGAGAAAAGGGGACCGGTGTGGGGGAGAAAATGGGACAAGGTACCGGTGTGGGGGAGAAAATGGGACCGGTGTGGGGGAGAAAATGGGACAAGGTACCGGTGTGGGGGAGAAAAGGGGACCGGTGTGGGGGAGAAAAGGGGACCGGTGTGGGGGAGCAAAGGGGACCGGTGTGGGGAGAAAAGGGGACCGGTGTGGGGGAGAAACAGGGACCGAAAAGGGGAATGGTGTGGGGAAGAAAAGGGGACCGGTGTGGGGGAGAAAATGGGACAAGGTACCGGTGTGGGGGAGAAAAGGGGACCGGTGTGGGGGAGAGTTTGAACCCAGGCCTCCTGTCTGCACAGGTGTGTGAGCAGGAAGTGTTAGCAGGAAGTGAGTAGGTACACCTGTTATGCATCTGACTAAAGTGTGTGGAGGAAAAGCAGCAGAAATACCTATCTGGGGTAAGGATCAAGCACCAGGAGAGGAGACAGGAGGAGACGTGGGGTTAAAGAGCCTACCTTCTTCCCAGCGATGTATCCTCCTGCAGCCCCGAAGCTCTTGGTGAACGTTCCCATCATGACGTCGATGTCTGAGGGGTCCAGCCCGAACAGTTCTGTCACACCCCGGCCTGTCGGCCCCACCGCCCCGATACTGTGAGCCTCGTCCAGATACAGGTAGGCCTTGTACTTCTTCTTCAGGGCTACGATGTCCGGCAGACGCACCACAGACCCCTCCATACTGTGGTAGCAAGAGAAGGGAGAAGGATACAGTGATTTATTAGCAATTCAAGGAACACTTAACCAGCATGGCTACCACAGCATTCTGCAGCGATACGCCATCCCATCTGGTTTGGGCTTAGTGGGACTATCCTTTGTTTTTCAACAGGACAATGACCCAACACACATCCAGGCTGTGTAAGGGCTATTTGACCAAGAAGGAGAGTGATGGAGTACTGAATCAGATGACCTGGCCTCCACAATTCAATTCAATTCAATTCAAGGGGCTTTATTGGCATGGGAAACATGTGTTAACATTGCCAAAGCAAGTGAGGTAGATAATATACAAAAGTCAAATAAACAATAAAAATGAACAGTAAACATTACACATACAGAAGTTTCAAAACAATAAAGACATTACAAATGTCATATTATATATATACAGTGTTGTAACAATGTACAAATGGTTAAAGCACACAAGTTAAAATAAATAAACATAAATATGGGTTGTATTTACAATGGTGTTTGTTCTTCACTGGTTGCCCTTTTCTTGTGGCAACAGGTCACAAATCTTGCTGCTGTGATGGCACACTGTGGAATTTCACCCAGTAGATATGGGAGTTTATCAAAATTGGATTTGTTTTCGAATTCTTTGTGGATCTGTGTAATCTGAGGGAAATATGTCTCTCTAATATGGTCATACATTGGGCAGGAGGTTAGGAAGTGCAGCTCAGTTTCCACCTCATTTTGTGGGCAGTGAGCACATAGCCTGTCTTCTCTTGAGAGCCATGTCTGCCTACGGCGGCCTTTCTCAATAGCAAGGCTATGCTCACTGAGTCTGTACATAGTCAAAGCTTTCCTTAAGTTTGGGTCAGTCACAGTGGTTAGGTATTCTGCCACTGTATACTCTCTGTTTAGGGCCAAATAGCATTCTAGTCACAATCCCCTGACCTCAACCCAATTGAGATGGTTTGGGATGTGACGACCCTCCCACTCTGTCTACCGTATTCTCTCTCTCTTTGCTCTCGTTTCCTTATTAGGATGCCGGTGGGCGGAGCCGGGAGGGTCGTCAGCTACATGGGAAACACCTGGGCCCGGGTGTGTCCCAGGATAAATAGACCTCTTCCACATTCATTGAGGAGACTCTCTCCATTCAGGCAGATTTTGGTTGTGGTATTGTTGTGGCTATTTGGTTTGTTTGTGTTGGCACCCTTCCACACCCCTAATTATCACATGTATACACGCAACCACTCACTTACACTACTTACTACACTCACACCATTGTTAATTGTATTTACTTTACTTCAGTTAATAAGTAAGTAAGGCTCTCCAGAGGGTAGTGAGGTCTGCACAACGCATCACCGGGGGCAAACTACCTGCCCTCCAGGACACCTACACCACCCGATGTCACAGGAAGGCCATAAAGATCATCAAGGACAACAACCACCCGAGCCACTGCCTGTTCACCCCGCTATCATCCAGAAGGCGAGGTCAGTACAGGTGCATCAAAGCAGGGACCGAGAGACTGATAAACAGCTTCTATCTCAAGGCCATCAGACTGTTAAACAGCCACCACTAACATTTAGCGGCCGCTGCCAACATACTGACTCAACTCCAGCCACTTTAATAATGGGAATTGATGGAAATTTATGTAAAAATGTACCACTAGTCACTTTAAACAATGCCACTTAATATAATGTTTACATACCCTACATTACTCATCTCATATGTATATACTGTACTCTATATCATCTACTGCATCTTGCCATCTTTATGTAATACATGTATCACTAGCCACTTTAAACTATGCCACTTTATGTTTATATACCCTACATTACTCATCTCATAGGTATATACCGTACTCTATACCATCTGCTGCATCTTGCCTATGCCGTTCTGTACCATCACTCATTCATATATCTTTATGTACATATTCTTTATCCCTTTACACTTGTGTGTATAAGGTAGTAGTTGTGGAATTGTTAGGTTAGATTACTTGTTAGATATTACTGCATTGTCGGAACTAGAAGCACAAGCATTTCGCTACACTCGCATTAACATCTGCTAACCATGTGTATGTGACAAATAAAATTTGATTTGAAATATATTTTGTTATTCTTTATGTCCATGTTATCTCTCTTTTGTTACGGGCTTTGAGCCGGTTCGTGACAGGGATGAGTTGGACCGCCGAGTGAAGGAAAAGCAGCCAACAAGTGCTCAGCATATGTGGGAACTCCTTCAAGACTGTTTGAAAAGCATTCCAGATTAAGCTGGTTGAGAGAATGCCAAGAGTGTGCAAAGCTGTCATCAACGCAAAGGGTGGCTATTTGAAGAATCTCAAATATAAAATATATTTTGATTTGTTTAGCATTTTACTACATGATTCCATATGTGTTATTCACAGTTTTGATGACTTCACTATTATTTTACAATATAGAAAAACTCTTGAATGAGTAGGTGTGTCCAAACTTCTGACTGGTACTGTACATTTATACTGACTCTACAGACCTATACACCCACTCACATACAGTACAAGCTGCTGCTACTCTGTTTATCTTCTATCCTGTATATAGTCACCTTCCCCCTATACATATCTACCTCCATCACTCCAGTATCCCTGTCACCTTCCCCCTATACATATCTACCTCCATCACTCCAGCATCCCTGTCACCTTCCCCCTATACATATCTACCTCCATCACTCCAGCATCCCTGTCACCTTCCCCCTATACATATCTACCTCCATCACTCCAGTATCCCTGTCTCCTTACCCCTATACATATCTACCTACATCACTCCAGTATCCCTGTCTCCTTCCCCCTATACATATCTACCTCCATCACTCCAGCATCCCTGTCACCTTCCCCCTATACATATCTACCTCCATCACTCCAGCATCCCTGTCACCTTAACCCTATACATATCTACCTCCATCACTCCAGCATCCCTGTCACCTTCCCCCTATACATATCTACCTCCATCACTCCAGCATCCCTGTCACCTTCCCCCTATACATATCTACCTCCATCACTCCAGCATCCCTGCACATTGTTAATATGGTACTGACCCTGTATATAGTCACCTTACCCCTATACATATCTACCTCCATCACTCCAGTATCCCTGTCCCCTTACCCCTATACATATCTACCTCCATCACTCCAGTATCCCTGTACATTGTTAATATGGTACTGACCCTGTATAGTCACCTTACCCCTATACATATCTACCTCCATCACTCCAGTATCCCTGTCCCCTTACCCCTATACATATCTACCTCCATCACTCCAGTATCCCTGTCCCCTTCCCCCTATACATATCTACCTCCATCACTCCAGTATCCCTGTCCCCTTCCCCCTATACATATCTACCTCCATCACTCCAGTATCCCTGTCCCCTTACCCCTATACATATCTACCTCCATCACTCCAGTATCCCTGTACATTGTTAATATGATACTGACCCTGTATAGTCACCTTACCCCTATACATATCTACCTCCATCACTCCAGTATCCCTGTCCCCTTACCCTTATACATATCTACCTCCATCACTCCAGTATCCCTGTCCCCTTACCCCTATACATATCTACCTCCATCACTCCAGTATCCCTGTCCCCTTCCCCCTATACATATCTACCTCCATCACTCCAGTATCCCTGTCCCCTTCCCCCTATACATATCTACCTCCATCACTCCAGTATCCCTGTCCCCTTCCCCCTATACATATCTACCTCCATCACTCCAGTATCCCTGTCCCCTTCCCCCTATACATATCTACCTCCATCACTCCAGTATCCCTGTCCCCTTCCCCCTATACATATCTACCTCCATCACTCCAGTATCCCTGTACATTGTTAATATGGTACTGACCCTGTATATAGTCACCTTACCCCTATACATATCTACCTCCATCACTCCAGTATCCCTGTACATTGTTAATATGATACTGACCCTGTATATAGTTTACTTACTTACTTACTGTGTTCTTATTTCTTGTGTGTTTTTTTCTAATATTACATTGTTGTTAATGACTGCATTGCTGGGTTTAGAACTTGCAAGAAATGCATTTCACTGTACTTGTACATTTGACGTTAGAACTTGAAGCTTGAAATGAGAGAGCAAAACACGAGCCAAGAAGAAAATCAAGTTAGTGGAGGAGTGTGTGAAAAAGAGAGAGAGGGAGAGGTCTGAGGAGGGTTCTGTTCAGTCTGAGTATCAGCTCCTATAATGACATGAGGTTCTGTTTTTAGGTGTGTGTGTGTGTGTGTGTGTGTGTGTGTGTGTGTGTGTGTGTGTACACACTAACCTGTAGATTCCTTCCACCATGATCAGAATCTTCTTCCAGGGTCGGTGGGTCCGAGGCTGGCCACTACACACCGCCTCCCTCAACAGACGCTCCAGGCTCTGCATGTCTGACACATTTGGAATACATCAATGTTAATATACTGTACGTTTATAGCACAAAAAACTACATTAATAACGCTTTGCAAACAGACAGATTGGTGGTGAAACACACGATAATCAGTACACCACCCACAGGGCAAGGGCAGATCACCCGCAGAGTAAAAGCAACACCTTCTACTAAGCCACAACAGGAAATACCTTCTACTAAGCCACAACAGGAAATACCTTCTACTAAGCCACAACAGGAAATACCTTCTACTAAGCCACAACAGGAAATACCTTCTACTAAGCCACAACAGGAAATACCTTCTACTAAGCCACAACAGGAAATACCTTCTACTAAGCCACAACAGGAAATACCTTCTACTAAGCCACAACAGGAAATACCTTCTACTAAGCCACAACAGGAAATACCTTCTACTAAGCCACAACAGGAAATACCTTCTACTAAGCCACAACAGGAAATACCTTCTACTAAGCCACAACAGGAAATACCTTCTACTAAGCCACAACAGGAAATACCTTCTACTAAGCCACAACAGGAAATACCTTCTACTAAGCCACAACAGGAAATACCTTCTACTAAGCCACAACAGGAAATACCTTCTACTAAGCCACAACAGGAAATACCTTCTACTAAGCCACAACAGGAAATACCTTCTACTAAGCCACAACAGGAAATACCTTCTACTAAGCCACAACAGGAAATACCTTCTACTAAGGAAATACCAAGGCAGAATGTGTCTGTAATCTACAGCAGGAAGTGGATGCGTCCTAAACAGGACAGAGGCCATTTGGGAGCCAGAGACAGTGTCCTGACTGAGCCTAATACCAGAGGAGAGGTCTCTGGGGAAGGGATGAGGACATGTATAGCAGTGGTATGTGTCGGTAAGAGCAAAGTTGTGGGTTTATAGTTCCTGCAGGGATCATACAAAAATAAACTGTAAGAGGTTTTGGATAAAAGCATGGGGTTTCTATGTTTTGACACTGCAATTACCATCGTTTACCACTAGATGGAAGCATTGATCAACTCGTTTGTAAGGAAGTAAAACTCACACTGACTCCATGTATTGTACATCTATCTATAAACTACAATACCACACCATACAAACAACCAGAGCCAGTCATAGATTATATTAACATAAAATATGCTGTGTAATTTTATCCATTTTACAAAGCCTTTTTCGGGAAATAAATGGGATGTATATTCTGTACTCAGCATTCACTATCTGATATAGAAACATACAGCTGCATGGTAACTAAGGGAGACAGAATCATGACATGGTAAGTAGTGTACGGAATGTAACATTACGGGACCAGAAATGTAGATGAGAGTCTCTGGTTCATATAGAGCAGGACTAGTCAACTAGATTCAGACGATGGTTGGGGGGGGCAGAACCTCATTATAATAATGTAGATGAGAGTCTCTGGTCCATATAGAGCAGGACTAGTCAACTAGATTCAGACGATGGTTGGGGGGGGGCAGAACCTCATTATAATAATGTAGATGAGAGTCTCTGGTCCATATAGAGCAGGACTAGTCAACTAGATTCAGACGATGGTTGGGGGGGGCAGAACCTCATTATAATAATGTAGATGAGAGTCTCTGGTCCATATAAAGCAGGACTAGTCAACTAGATTCAGACGATGGTTGGGGGGGGCAGAACCTCATTATAATAATGTAGATGAGAGTCTCTGGTCCATATAGAGCAGGACTAGTCAACTAGATTCAGACGATGGTTGGGGGGGGCAGAACCTCATTATAATAATGTAGATGAGAGTCTCTGGTCCATATAGAGCAGGACTAGTCAACTAGATTCAGACGATGGTTGGGGGGGGGGGCAGAACCTCATTATAATAATGTAGATGAGAGTCTCTGGTCCATATAAAGCAGGACTAGTCAACTAGATTCAGACGATGGTTGGGGGGGGGGCAGAACCTCATTATAATAATGTAGATGAGAGTCTCTGGTCCATATAGAGCAGGACTAGTCAACTAGATTCAGACGATGGTTGGGGGGGGCAGAACCTCATTATAATAATGTAGATGAGAGTCTCTGGTCCATATAAAGCAGGACTAGTCAACTAGATTCAGACGATGGTTGGGGGGGGCAGAACCTCATTATAATAATGTAGATGAGAGTCTCTGGTCCATATAAAGCAGGACTAGTCAACTAGATTCAGACGATGGTTGGGGGGGGGCAGAACCTCATTATAATAATGTAGATGAGAGTCTCTGGTCCATATAAAGCAGGACTAGTCAACTAGATTCAGACGATGGTTGGGGGGGGGGCAGAACCTCATTATAATAATGTAGATGAGAGTCTCTGGTCCATATAAAGCAGGACTAGTCAACTAGATTCAGACGATGGTTGGGGGGGGGGGCAGAACCTCATTATAATAATGTAGATGAGAGTCTCTGGTCCATATAAAGCAGGACTAGTCAACTAGATTCAGACGATGGTTGGGGGGGGCAGAACCTCATTATAATAATGTAGATGAGAGTCTCTGGTCCATATAAAGCAGGACTAGTCAACTAGATTCAGACGATGGTTGGGGGGGGGGCAGAACCTCATTATAATAATGTAGATGAGAGTCTCTGGTCCATATAAAGCAGGACTAGTCAACTAGATTCAGACGATGGTTGGGGGGGGGCAGAACCTCATTATAATAATGTAGATGAGAGTCTCTGGTCCATATAAAGTAGGACTAGTCAACTAGATTCAGACGATGGTTGGGGGGGGCAGAACCTCATTATAATAATGTAGATGAGAGTCTCTGGTCCATATAAAGTAGGACTAGTCAACTAGATTCAGACGATGGTTGGGGGGGGGGGCAGAACCTCATTATAATAATGTAGATGAGAGTCTCTGGTCCATATAAAGTAGGACTAGTCAACTAGATTCAGACGATGGTTGGGGGGGGGGGCAGAACCTCATTATAATAATGTAGATGAGAGTCTCTGGTCCATATAAAGCAGGACTAGTCAACTAGATTCAGACGATGGTTGGGGGGGGGCAGAACCTCATTATAATAATGTAGATGAGAGTCTCTGGTCCATATAGAGCAGGACTAGTCAACTAGATTCAGACGATGGTTGGGGGGGGCAGAACCTCATTATAATAATGTAGATGAGAGTCTCTGGTCCATATAAAGCAGGACTAGTCAACTAGATTCAGACGATGGTTGGGGGGAGCAGAACCTCATTATAATAATGTAGATGAGAGTCTCTGGTCCATATAAAGTAGGACTAGTCAACTAGATTCAGACGATGGTTGGGGGGGGTGGGGCAGAACCTCATTATAATAATGTAGATGAGAGTCTCTGGTCCATATAGAGCAGGACTAGTCAACTAGATTCAGACGATGGTTGGGGGGGGGGGCAGAACCTCATTATAATAATGTAGATGAGAGTCTCTGGTCCATATAAAGTAGGACTAGTCAACTAGATTCAGACGATGGTTGGGGGGGGCAGAACCTCATTATAATAATGTAGATGAGAGTCTCTGGTCCATATAGAGCAGGACTAGTCAACTAGATTCAGACGATGGTTGGGGGGGGGGGGGGCAGAACCTCATTATAATAATGTAGATGAGAGTCTCTGGTCCATATAAAGCAGGACTAGTCAACTAGATTCAGACGATGGTTGGGGGGGGGGGGCAGAACCTCATTATAATAATGTAGATGAGAGTCTCTGGTCCATATAAAGCAGGACTAGTCAACTAGATTCAGACGATGGTTGGGGGGGGCAGAACCTCATTATAATAATGTAGATGAGAGTCTCTGGTCCATATAGAGCAGGACTAGTCAACTAGATTCAGACGATGGTTGGGGGGGGGGCAGAACCTCATTATAATAATGTAGATGAGAGTCTCTGGTCCATATAGAGCAGGACTAGTCAACTAGATTCAGACGATGGTTGGGGGGGGCAGAACCTCATTATAATAATGTAGATGAGAGTCTCTGGTCCATATAGAGCAGGACTAGTCAACTAGATTCAGACGATGGTTGGGGGGGGGGGGGCAGAACCTCATTATAATAATGTAGATGAGAGTCTCTGGTCCATATAAAGCAGGACTAGTCAACTAGATTCAGACGATGGTTGGGGGGGGGGCAGAACCTCATTATAATAATGTAGATGAGAGTCTCTGGTCCATATAAAGCAGGACTAGTCAACTAGATTCAGACGATGGTTGGGGGGGGGGGCAGAACCTCATTATAATAATGTAGATGAGAGTCTCTGGTCCATATAAAGCAGGACTAGTCAACTAGATTCAGACGATGGTTGGGGGGGGGCAGAACCTCATTATAATAATGTAGATGAGAGTCTCTGGTCCATATAGAGCAGGACTAGTCAACTAGATTCAGACGATGGTTGGGGGGGGCAGAACCTCATTATAATAATGTAGATGAGAGTCTCTGGTCCATATAAAGCAGGACTAGTCAACTAGATTCAGACGATGGTTGGGGGGGGGGGGCAGAACCTCATTATAATAATGTAGATGAGAGTCTCTGGTCCATATAGAGCAGGACTAGTCAACTAGATTCAGACGATGGTTGGGGGGGGGGTGGGGCAGAACCTCATTATAATAATGTAGATGAGAGTCTCTGGTCCATATAGAGCAGGACTAGTCAACTAGATTCAGACGATGGTTGGGGGGGCAGAACCTCATTATAATAATGTAGATGAGAGTCTCTGGTCCATATAGAGCAGGACTAGTCAACTAGATTCAGACGATGGTTGGGGGGGGGGGGGGGCAGAACCTCATTATAATAATGTAGATGAGAGTCTCTGGTCCATATAGAGCAGGACTAGTCAACTAGATTCAGACGATGGTTGGGGGGGGCAGAACCTCATTATAATAATGTAGATGAGAGTCTCTGGTCCATATAAAGCAGGACTAGTCAACTAGATTCAGACGATGGTTGGGGGGGGGCAGAACCTCATTATAATAATGTAGATGAGAGTCTCTGGTCCATATAAAGCAGGACTAGTCAACTAGATTCAGACGATGGTTGGGGGGGGCAGAACCTCATTATAATAATGTAGATGAGAGTCTCTGGTCCATATAAAGCAGGACTAGTCAACTAGATTCAGACGATGGTTGGGGGGGGGGCAGAACCTCATTATAATAATGTAGATGAGAGTCTCTGGTCCATATAGAGCAGGACTAGTCAACTAGATTCAGACGATGGTTGGGGGGGGGGGGGGCAGAACCTCATTATAATAATGTAGATGAGAGTCTCTGGTCCATATAGAGCAGGACTAGTCAACTAGATTCAGACGATGGTTGGGGGGGGCAGAACCTCATTATAATAATGTAGATGAGAGTCTCTGGTCCATATAAAGCAGGACTAGTCAACTAGATTCAGACGATGGTTGGGGGGGGGCAGAACCTCATTATAATAATGTAGATGAGAGTCTCTGGTCCATATAAAGCAGGACTAGTCAACTAGATTCAGACGATGGTTGGGGGGGGCAGAACCTCATTATAATAATGTAGATGAGAGTCTCTGGTCCATATAGAGCAGGACTAGTCAACTAGATTCAGACGATGGTTGGGGGGGGCAGAACCTCATTATAATAATGTAGATGAGAGTCTCTGGTCCATATAAAGCAGGACTAGTCAACTAGATTCAGACGATGGTTGGGGGGGGGCAGAACCTCATTATAATAATGTAGATGAGAGTCTCTGGTCCATATAGAGCAGGACTAGTCAACTAGATTCAGACGATGGTTGGGGGGGGCAGAACCTCATTATAATAATGTAGATGAGAGTCTCTGGTCCATATAAAGCAGGACTAGTCAACTAGATTCAGACGATGGTTGGGGGGGGGCAGAACCTCATTATAATAATGTAGATGAGAGTCTCTGGTCCATATAAAGCAGGACTAGTCAACTAGATTCAGACGATGGTTGGGGGGGGGGGGGCAGAACCTCATTATAATAATGTAGATGAGAGTCTCTGGTCCATATAAAGCAGGACTAGTCAACTAGATTCAGACGATGGTTGGGGGGGGGGGGCAGAACCTCATTATAATAATGTAGATGAGAGTCTCTGGTCCATATAAAGCAGGACTAGTCAACTAGATTCAGACGATGGTTGGGGGGGGGGGGCAGAACCTCATTATAATAATGTAGATGAGAGTCTCTGGTCCATATAGAGCAGGACTAGACAACTAGATTCAGACGATGGTTGGGGGGGCAGAACCTCATTATAATAATGTAGATGAGAGTCTCTGGTCCATATAGAGCAGGACTAGTCAACTAGATTCAGACGATGGTTGGGGGGGGGGGCAGAACCTCATTATAATAATGTAGATGAGAGTCTCTGGTCCATATAAAGCAGGACTAGTCAACTAGATTCAGACGATGGTTGGGGGGGGCAGAACCTCATTATAATAATGTAGATGAGAGTCTCTGGTCCATATAAAGCAGGACTAGTCAACTAGATTCAGACGATGGTTGGGGGGGGCAGAACCTCATTATAATAATGTAGATGAGAGTCTCTGGTCCATATAAAGCAGGACTAGTCAACTAGATTCAGACGATGGTTGGGGGGGGCAGAACCTCATTATAATAATGTAGATGAGAGTCTCTGGTCCATATAAAGCAGGACTAGTCAACTAGATTCAGACGATGGTTGGGGGGGGCAGAACCTCATTATAATAATGTAGATGAGAGTCTCTGGTCCATATAAAGCAGGACTAGTCAACTAGATTCAGACGATGGTTGGGGGGGGGGGCAGAACCTCATTATAATAATGTAGATGAGAGTCTCTGGTCCATATAGAGCAGGACTAGTCAACTAGATTCAGACGATGGTTGGGGGGGGGGGGCAGAACCTCATTATAATAATGTAGATGAGAGTCTCTGGTCCATATAAAGCAGGACTAGTCAACTAGATTCAGACGATGGTTGGGGGGGGGGGGGCAGAACCTCATTATAATAATGTAGATGAGAGTCTCTGGTCCATATAGAGCAGGACTAGTCAACTAGATTCAGACGATGGTTGGGGGGGGGGGCAGAACCTCATTATAATAATGTAGATGAGAGTCTCTGGTCCATATAGAGCAGGACTAGTCAACTAGATTCAGACGATGGTTGGGGGGGGCAGAACCTCATTATAATAATGTAGATGAGAGTCTCTGGTCCATATAAAGCAGGACTAGTCAACTAGATTCAGACGATGGTTGGGGGGGGCAGAACCTCATTATAATAATGTAGATGAGAGTCTCTGGTCCATATAAAGCAGGACTAGTCAACTAGATTCAGACGATGGTTGGGGGGGGCAGAACCTCATTATAATAATGTAGATGAGAGTCTCTGGTCCATATAAAGCAGGACTAGTCAACTAGATTCAGACGATGGTTGGGGGGGGCAGAACCTCATTATAATAATGTAGATGAGAGTCTCTGGTCCATATAAAGCAGGACTAGTCAACTAGATTCAGACGATGGTTGGGGGGGGGGGGCAGAACCTCATTATAATAATGTAGATGAGAGTCTCTGGTCCATATAAAGCAGGACTAGTCAACTAGATTCAGACGATGGTTGGGGGGGTGGGGCAGAACCTCATTATAATAATGTAGATGAGAGTCTCTGGTCCATATAAAGCAGGACTAGTCAACTAGATTCAGACGATGGTTGGGGGGGGCAGAACCTCATTATAATAATGTAGATGAGAGTCTCTGGTCCATATAGAGCAGGACTAGTCAACTAGATTCAGACGATGGTTGGGGGGGGGGGCAGAACCTCATTATAATAATGTAGATGAGAGTCTCTGGTCCATATAAAGCAGGACTAGTCAACTAGATTCAGACGATGGTTGGGGGGGGCAGAACCTCATTATAATAATGTAGATGAGAGTCTCTGGTCCATATAAAGCAGGACTAGTCAACTAGATTCAGACGATGGTTGGGGGGGGGGGCAGAACCTCATTATAATAATGTAGATGAGAGTCTCTGGTCCATATAGAGCAGGACTAGTCAACTAGATTCAGACGATGGTTGGGGGGGGCAGAACCTCATTATAATAATGTAGATGAGAGTCTCTGGTCCATATAGAGCAGGACTAGTCAACTAGATTCAGAAGATGGTTGGGGGGGGCAGAACCTCATTATAATAATGTAGATGAGAGTCTCTGGTCCATATAGAGCAGGACTAGTCAACTAGATTCAGACGATGGTTGGGGGGGGCAGAACCTCATTATAATAATGTAGATGAGAGTCTCTGGTCCATATAGAGCAGGACTAGTCAACTAGATTCAGACGATGGTTGGGGGGGGGCAGAACCTCATTATAATAATGTAGATGAGAGTCTCTGGTCCATATAAAGCAGGACTAGTCAACTAGATTCAGACGATGGTTGGGGGGGGCAGAACCTCATTATAATAATGTAGATGAGAGTCTCTGGTCCATATAGAGCAGGACTAGTCAACTAGATTCAGACGATGGTTGGGGGGGGCAGAACCTCATTATAATAATGTAGATGAGAGTCTCTGGTCCATATAAAGCAGGACTAGTCAACTAGATTCAGACGATGGTTGGGGGGGGCAGAACCTCATTATAATAATGTAGATGAGAGTCTCTGGTCCATATAAAGCAGGACTAGTCAACTAGATTCAGACGATGGTTGGGGGGGGCAGAACCTCATTATAATAATGTAGATGAGAGTCTCTGGTCCATATAAAGCAGGACTAGTCAACTAGATTCAGACGATGGTTGGGGGGGGCAGAACCTCATTATAATAATGTAGATGAGAGTCTCTGGTCCATATAAAGCAGGACTAGTCAACTAGATTCAGACGATGGTTGGGGGGGGCAGAACCTCATTATAATAATGTAGATGAGAGTCTCTGGTCCATATAGAGCAGGACTAGTCAACTAGATTCAGACGATGGTTGGGGGGGGCAGAACCTCATTATAATAATGTAGATGAGAGTCTCTGGTCCATATAAAGCAGGACTAGTCAACTAGATTCAGACGATGGTTGGGGGGGGGGGCAGAACCTCATTATAATAATGTAGATGAGAGTCTCTGGTCCATATAAAGCAGGACTAGTCAACTAGATTCAGACGATGGTTGGGGGGGGGGCAGAACCTCATTATAATAATGTAGATGAGAGTCTCTGGTCCATATAAAGCAGGACTAGTCAACTAGATTCAGACGATGGTTGGGGGGGGGGGGGGGCAGAACCTCATTATAATAATGTAGATGAGAGTCTCTGGTCCATATAAAGCAGGACTAGTCAACTAGATTCAGACGATGGTTGGGGTGGGGGGCAGAACCTCATTATAATAATGTAGATGAGAGTCTCTGGTCCATATAAAGCAGGACTAGTCAACTAGATTCAGACGATGGTTGGGGGGGGGGGGGCAGAACCTCATTATAATAATGTAGATAAGAGTCTCTGGTCCATATAGAGCAGGACTAGTCAACTAGATTCAGACGATGGTTGGGGGGGGCAGAACCTCATTATAATAATGTAGATGAGAGTCTCTGGTCCATATAGAGCAGGACTAGTCAACTAGATTCAGACGATGGTTGGGGGGGGCAGAACCTCATTATAATAATGTAGATGAGAGTCTCTGGTCCATATAGAGCAGGACTAGTCAACTAGATTCAGACGATGGTTGGGGGGGGCAGAACCTCATTATAATAATGTAGATGAGAGTCTCTGGTCCATATAAAGCAGGACTAGTCAACTAGATTCAGACGATGGTTGGGGGGGGGGCAGAACCTCATTATAATAATGTAGATGAGAGTCTCTGGTCCATATAAAGCAGGACTAGTCAACTAGATTCAGACGATGGTTGGGGGGGGTGGGGCAGAACCTCATTATAATAATGTAGATGAGAGTGTCTGGTCCATATAGAGCAGGACTAGTCAACTAGATTCAGACGATGGTTGGGGGGGGCAGAACCTCATTATAATAATGTAGATGAGAGTCTCTGGTCCATATAGAGCAGGACTAGTCAACTAGATTCAGACGATGGTTGGGGGGGGGCAGAACCTCATTATAATAATGTAGATGAGAGTCTCTGGTCCATATAAAGCAGGACTAGTCAACTAGATTCAGACGATGGTTGGGGGGGGCAGAACCTCATTATAATAATGTAGATGAGAGTCTCTGGTCCATATAGAGCAGGACTAGTCAACTAGATTCAGACGATGGTTGGGGGGGGCAGAACCTCATTATAATAATGTAGATGAGAGTCTCTGGTCCATATAGAGCAGGACTAGTCAACTAGATTCAGACGATGGTTGGGGGGGGCAGAACCTCATTATAATAATGTAGATGAGAGTCTCTGGTCCATATAAAGCAGGACTAGTCAACTAGATTCAGACGATGGTTGGGGGGGGCAGAACCTCATTATAATAATGTAGATGAGAGTCTCTGGTCCATATAAAGCAGGACTAGTCAACTAGATTCAGACGATGGTTGGGGGGGGGGCAGAACCTCATTATAATAATGTAGATGAGAGTCTCTGGTCCATATAAAGCAGGACTAGTCAACTAGATTCAGACGATGGTTGGGGGGGGGGCAGAACCTCATTATAATAATGTAGATGAGAGTCTCTGGTCCATATAAAGCAGGACTAGTCAACTAGATTCAGACGATGGTTGGGGGGGGCAGAACCTCATTATAATAATGTAGATGAGAGTCTCTGGTCCATATAAAGCAGGACTAGTCAACTAGATTCAGACGATGGTTGGGGGGGGCAGAACCTCATTATAATAATGTAGATGAGAGTCTCTGGTCCATATAAAGCAGGACTAGTCAACTAGATTCAGACGATGGTTGGGGGGGGCAGAACCTCATTATAATAATGTAGATGAGAGTCTCTGGTCCATATAAAGCAGGACTAGTCAACTAGATTCAGACGATGGTTGGGGGGGGGGGCAGAACCTCATTATAATAATGTAGATGAGAGTCTCTGGTCCATATAAAGCAGGACTAGTCAACTAGATTCAGACGATGGTTGGGGGGGGGCAGAACCTCATTATAATAATGTAGATGAGAGTCTCTGGTCCATATAAAGTAGGACTAGTCAACTAGATTCAGACGATGGTTGGGGGGGGCAGAACCTCATTATAATAATGTAGATGAGAGTCTCTGGTCCATATAAAGTAGGACTAGTCAACTAGATTCAGACGATGGTTGGGGGGGGCAGAACCTCATTATAATAATGTAGATGAGAGTCTCTGGTCCATATAGAGCAGGACTAGTCAACTAGATTCAGACGATGGTTGGGGGGGGGCAGAACCTCATTATAATAATGTAGATGAGAGTCTCTGGTCCATATAAAGCAGGACTAGTCAACTAGATTCAGACGATGGTTGGGGGGGGGGGGGGGCAGAACCTCATTATAATAATGTAGATGAGAGTCTCTGGTCCATATAAAGCAGGACTAGTCAACTAGATTCAGACGATGGTTGGGGGGAGCAGAACCTCATTATAATAATGTAGATGAGAGTCTCTGGTCCATATAAAGCAGGACTAGTCAACTAGATTCAGACGATGGTTGGGGGGGGGCAGAACCTCATTATAATAATGTAGATGAGAGTCTCTGGTCCATATAAAGCAGGACTAGTCAACTAGATTCAGACGATGGTTGGGGGGGGCAGAACCTCATTATAATAATGTAGATGAGAGGCTCTGGTCCATATAAAGCAGGACTAGTCAACTAGATTCAGACGATGGTTGGGGGGGGCAGAACCTCATTATAATAATGTAGATGAGAGTCTCTGGTCCATATAAAGCAGGACTAGTCAACTAGATTCAGACGATGGTTGGGGGGGGCAGAACCTCATTATAATAATGTAGATGAGAGTCTCTGGTCCATATAGAGCAGGACTAGTCAACTAGATTCAGACGATGGTTGGGGGGGGGGCAGAACCTCATTATAATAATGTAGATGAGAGTCTCTGGTCCATATAAAGCAGGACTAGTCAACTAGATTCAGACGATGGTTGGGGGGGCAGAACCTCATTATAATAATGTAGATGAGAGTCTCTGGTCCATATAAAGCAGGACTAGTCAACTAGATTCAGACGATGGTTGGGGGGGGGGCAGAACCTCATTATAATAATGTAGATGAGAGTCTCTGGTCCATATAGAGCAGGACTAGTCAACTAGATTCAGACGATGGTTGGGGGGGGGGGCAGAACCTCATTATAATAATGTAGATGAGAGTCTCTGGTCCATATAGAGCAGGACTAGTCAACTAGATTCAGAAGATGGTTGGGGGGGGCAGAACCTCATTATAATAATGTAGATGAGAGTCTCTGGTCCATATAGAGCAGGACTAGTCAACTAGATTCAGACGATGGTTGGGGTGGGGGGCAGAACCTCATTATAATAATGTAGATGAGAGTCTCTGGTCCATATAAAGCAGGACTAGTCAACTAGATTCAGACGATGGTTGGGGGGGGGGGCAGAACCTCATTATAATAATGTAGATGAGAGTCTCTGGTCCATATAGAGCAGGACTAGTCAACTAGATTCAGACGATGGTTGGGGGGGGGCAGAACCTCATTATAATAATGTAGATGAGAGTCTCTGGTCCATATAAAGCAGGACTAGTCAACTAGATTCAGACGATGGTTGGGGGGGGCAGAACCTCATTATAATAATGTAGATGAGAGTCTCTGGTCCATATAGAGCAGGACTAGTCAACTAGATTCAGACGATGGTTGGGGGGGGCAGAACCTCATTATAATAATGTAGATGAGAGTCTCTGGTCCATATAGAGCAGGACTAGTCAACTAGATTCAGAAGATGGTTGGGGGGGGCAGAACCTCATTATAATAATGTAGATGAGAGTCTCTGGTCCATATAGAGCAGGACTAGTCAACTAGATTCAGACGATGGTTGGGGGGGGGGCAGAACCTCATTATAATAATGTAGATGAGAGTCTCTGGTCCATATAAAGCAGGACTAGTCAACTAGATTCAGACGATGGTTGGGGGGGGCAGAACCTCATTATAATAATGTAGATGAGAGTCTCTGGTCCATATAAAGCAGGACTAGTCAACTAGATTCAGACGATGGTTGGGGGGGGGGGCAGAACCTCATTATAATAATGTAGATGAGAGTCTCTGGTCCATATAGAGCAGGACTAGTCAACTAGATTCAGACGATGGTTGGGGGGGGCAGAACCTCATTATAATAATGTAGATGAGAGTCTCTGGTCCATATAAAGCAGGACTAGTCAACTAGATTCAGACGATGGTTGGGGGGGGCAGAACCTCATTATAATAATGTAGATGAGAGTCTCTGGTCCATATAAAGCAGGACTAGTCAACTAGATTCAGACGATGGTTGGGGGGGGCAGAACCTCATTATAATAATGTAGATGAGAGTCTCTGGTCCATATAGAGCAGGACTAGTCAACTAGATTCAGACGATGGTTGGGGGGGGCAGAACCTCATTATAATAATGTAGATGAGAGTCTCTGGTCCATATAAAGCAGGACTAGTCAACTAGATTCAGACGATGGTTGGGGGGGGCAGAACCTCATTATAATAATGTAGATGAGAGTCTCTGGTCCATATAAAGCAGGACTAGTCAACTAGATTCAGACGATGGTTGGGGGGGGCAGAACCTCATTATAATAATGTAGATGAGAGTCTCTGGTCCATATAAAGCAGGACTAGTCAACTAGATTCAGACGATGGTTGGGGGGGGGGCAGAACCTCATTATAATAATGTAGATGAGAGTCTCTGGTCCATATAAAGCAGGACTAGTCAACTAGATTCAGACGATGGTTGGGGGGGGGCAGAACCTCATTATAATAATGTAGATGAGAGTCTCTGGTCCATATAAAGCAGGACTAGTCAACTAGATTCAGACGATGGTTGGGGGGGGGGGGGGGCAGAACCTCATTATAATAATGTAGATGAGAGTCTCTGGTTCATATAGAGCAGGACTAGTCAACTAGATTCAGACGATGGTTGGGGGGGGGCAGAACCTCATTATAATAATGTAGATGAGAGTCTCTGGTTCATATAAAGCAGGACTAGTCAACTAGATTCAGACGATGGTTGGGGGGGGCAGAACCTCATTATAATAATGTAGATGAGAGTCTCTGGTCCATATAAAGCAGGACTAGTCAACTAGATTCAGACGATGGTTGGGGGGGGGGGGCAGAACCTCATTATAATAATGTAGATGAGAGTCTCTGGTCCATATAAAGCAGGACTAGTCAACTAGATTCAGACGATGGTTGGGGGGGGCAGAACCTCATTATAATAATGTAGATGAGAGTCTGGTCCATATAAAGCAGGACTAGTCAACTAGATTCAGACGATGGTTGGGGTGGGGGGCAGAACCTCATTATAATAATGTAGATGAGAGTCTCTGGTCCATATAAAGCAGGACTAGTCAACTAGATTCAGACGATGGTTGGGGGGGGGGGGCAGAACCTCATTATAATAATGTAGATAAGAGTCTCTGGTCCATATAGAGCAGGACTAGTCAACTAGATTCAGACGATGGTTGGGGGGGGCAGAACCTCATTATAATAATGTAGATGAGAGTCTCTGGTCCATATAGAGCAGGACTAGTCAACTAGATTCAGACGATGGTTGGGGGGGGCAGAACCTCATTATAATAATGTAGATGAGAGTCTCTGGTCCATATAAAGCAGGACTAGTCAACTAGATTCAGACGATGGTTGGGGGGGGGGGCAGAACCTCATTATAATAATGTAGATGAGAGTCTCTGGTCCATATAGAGCAGGACTAGTCAACTAGATTCAGACGATGGTTGGGGGGGGCAGAACCTCATTATAATAATGTAGATGAGAGTCTGGTCCATATAAAGCAGGACTAGTCAACTAGATTCAGACGATGGTTGGGGTGGGGGGGGGGCAGAACCTCATTATAATAATGTAGATGAGAGTCTCTGGTCCATATAAAGCAGGACTAGTCAACTAGATTCAGACGATGGTTGGGGGGGGCAGAACCTCATTATAATAATGTAGATGAGAGTCTCTGGTCCATATAGAGCAGGACTAGTCAACTAGATTCAGACGATGGTTGGGGGGGGCAGAACCTCATTATAATAATGTAGATGAGAGTCTCTGGTCCATATAGAGCAGGACTAGTCAACTAGATTCAGACGATGGTTGGGGGGGGCAGAACCTCATTATAATAATGTAGATGAGAGTCTCTGGTCCATATAAAGCAGGACTAGTCAACTAGATTCAGACGATGGTTGGGGGGGGGCAGAACCTCATTATAATAATGTAGATGAGAGTCTCTGGTCCATATAAAGTAGGACTAGTCAACTAGATTCAGACGATGGTTGGGGGGGGCAGAACCTCATTATAATAATGTAGATGAGAGTCTCTGGTCCATATAAAGTAGGACTAGTCAACTAGATTCAGACGATGGTTGGGGGGGGCAGAACCTCATTATAATAATGTAGATGAGAGTCTCTGGTCCATATAGAGCAGGACTAGTCAACTAGATTCAGACGATGGTTGGGGGGGGGCAGAACCTCATTATAATAATGTAGATGAGAGTCTCTGGTCCATATAAAGCAGGACTAGTCAACTAGATTCAGACGATGGTTGGGGGGGGGGGGGGGCAGAACCTCATTATAATAATGTAGATGAGAGTCTCTGGTCCATATAAAGCAGGACTAGTCAACTAGATTCAGACGATGGTTGGGGGGAGCAGAACCTCATTATAATAATGTAGATGAGAGTCTCTGGTCCATATAAAGCAGGACTAGTCAACTAGATTCAGACGATGGTTGGGGGGGGGCAGAACCTCATTATAATAATGTAGATGAGAGTCTCTGGTCCATATAAAGCAGGACTAGTCAACTAGATTCAGACGATGGTTGGGGGGGGCAGAACCTCATTATAATAATGTAGATGAGAGGCTCTGGTCCATATAAAGCAGGACTAGTCAACTAGATTCAGACGATGGTTGGGGGGGGCAGAACCTCATTATAATAATGTAGATGAGAGTCTCTGGTCCATATAAAGCAGGACTAGTCAACTAGATTCAGACGATGGTTGGGGGGGGCAGAACCTCATTATAATAATGTAGATGAGAGTCTCTGGTCCATATAGAGCAGGACTAGTCAACTAGATTCAGACGATGGTTGGGGGGGGGGGCAGAACCTCATTATAATAATGTAGATGAGAGTCTCTGGTCCATATAAAGCAGGACTAGTCAACTAGATTCAGACGATGGTTGGGGGGGCAGAACCTCATTATAATAATGTAGATGAGAGTCTCTGGTCCATATAAAGCAGGACTAGTCAACTAGATTCAGACGATGGTTGGGGGGGGGGCAGAACCTCATTATAATAATGTAGATGAGAGTCTCTGGTCCATATAAAGCAGGACTAGTCAACTAGATTCAGACGATGGTTGGGGGGAGCAGAACCTCATTATAATAATGTAGATGAGAGTCTCTGGTCCATATAAAGCAGGACTAGTCAACTAGATTCAGACGATGGTTGGGGGGGCAGAACCTCATTATAATAATGTAGATGAGAGTCTCTGGTCCATATAAAGCAGGACTAGTCAACTAGATTCAGACGATGGTTGGGGGGGGGCAGAACCTCATTATAATAATGTAGATGAGAGTCTCTGGTCCATATAAAGCAGGACTAGTCAACTAGATTCAGACGATGGTTGGGGGGGGCAGAACCTCATTATAATAATGTAGATGAGAGGCTCTGGTCCATATAAAGCAGGACTAGTCAACTAGATTCAGACGATGGTTGGGGGGGGCAGAACCTCATTATAATAATGTAGATGAGAGTCTCTGGTCCATATAAAGCAGGACTAGTCAACTAGATTCAGACGATGGTTGGGGGGGCAGAACCTCATTATAATAATGTAGATGAGAGTCTCTGGTCCATATAAAGCAGGACTAGTCAACTAGATTCAGACGATGGTTGGGGGGGGGGCAGAACCTCATTATAATAATGTAGATGAGAGTCTCTGGTCCATATAAAGCAGGACTAGTCAACTAGATTCAGACGATGGTTGGGGGGGGCAGAACCTCATTATAATAATGTAGATGAGAGTCTCTGGTCCATATAGAGCAGGACTAGTCAACTAGATTCAGACGATGGTTGGGGGGGGCAGAACCTCATTATAATAATGTAGATGAGAGTCTCTGGTCCATATAAAGCAGGACTAGTCAACTAGATTCAGACGATGGTTGGGGGGGGCAGAACCTCATTATAATAATGTAGATGAGAGTCTCTGGTCCATATAAAGCAGGACTAGTCAACTAGATTCAGACGATGGTTGGGGGGGCAGAACCTCATTATAATAATGTAGATGAGAGTCTCTGGTCCATATAAAGCAGGACTAGTCAACTAGATTCAGACGATGGTTGGGGGGGGGGCAGAACCTCATTATAATAATGTAGATGAGAGTCTCTGGTCCATATAAAGCAGGACTAGTCAACTAGATTCAGAAGATGGTTGGGGGGGGGGGGGGGGGCAGAACCTCATTATAATAATGTAGATGAGAGTCTCTGGTCCATATAGAGCAGGACTAGTCAACTAGATTCAGACGATGGTTGGGGGGGGGGCAGAACCTCATTATAATAATGTAGATGAGAGTCTCTGGTCCATATAAAGCAGGACTAGTCAACTAGATTCAGACGATGGTTGGGGGGGGGGGGCAGAACCTCATTATAATAATGTAGATAAGAGTCTCTGGTCCATATAGAGCAGGACTAGTCAACTAGATTCAGACGATGGTTGGGGGGGGCAGAACCTCATTATAATAATGTAGATGAGAGTCTCTGGTCCATATAGAGCAGGACTAGTCAACTAGATTCAGACGATGGGGGGGGGGGGGGGGGGGGGGCAGAACCTCATTATAATAATGTAGATGAGAGTCTCTGGTCCATATAAAGCAGGACTAGTCAACTAGATTCAGACGATGGTTGGGGGGGGGGGGCAGAACCTCATTATAATAATGTAGATGAGAGTCTCTGGTCCATATAGAGCAGGACTAGTCAACTAGATTCAGACGATGGTTGGGGGGGGCAGAACCTCATTATAATAATGTAGATGAGAGTCTCTGGTCCATATAAAGCAGGACTAGTCAACTAGATTCAGACGATGGTTGGGGGGGGGGGCAGAACCTCATTATAATAATGTAGATGAGAGTCTCTGGTCCATATAAAGCAGGACTAGTCAACTAGATTCAGACGATGGTTGGGGGGGGGCAGAACCTCATTATAATAATGTAGATGAGAGTCTCTGGTCCATATAAAGCAGGACTAGTCAACTAGATTCAGACGATGGTTGGGGGGGGCAGAACCTCATTATAATAATGTAGATGAGAGTCTCTGGTCCATATAAAGCAGGACTAGTCAACTAGATTCAGACGATGGTTGGGGGGGGGCAGAACCTCATTATAATAATGTAGATGAGAGTCTCTGGTCCATATAAAGCAGGACTAGTCAACTAGATTCAGACGATGGTTGGGGGGGGCAGAACCTCATTATAATAATGTAGATGAGAGTCTCTGGTCCATATAAAGCAGGACTAGTCAACTAGATTCAGACGATGGTTGGGGGGGGCAGAACCTCATTATAATAATGTAGATGAGAGTCTCTGGTCCATATAGAGCAGGACTAGTCAACTAGATTCAGACGATGGTTGGGGGGGGCAGAACCTCATTATAATAATGTAGATGAGAGTCTCTGGTCCATATAGAGCAGGACTAGTCAACTAGATTCAGACGATGGTTGGGGGGGGCAGAACCTCATTATAATAATGTAGATGAGAGTCTCTGGTCCATATAGAGCAGGACTAGTCAACTAGATTCAGACGATGGTTGGGGGGGGGCAGAACCTCATTATAATAATGTAGATGAGAGTCTCTGGTCCATATAGAGCAGGACTAGTCAACTAGATTCAGACGATGGTTGGGGGGGGCAGAACCTCATTATAATAATGTAGATGAGAGTCTCTGGTCCATATAAAGCAGGACTAGTCAACTAGATTCAGACGATGGTTGGGGGGGGCAGAACCTCATTATAATAATGTAGATGAGAGTCTCTGGTCCATATAGAGCAGGACTAGTCAACTAGATTCAGACGATGGTTGGGGGGGGGCAGAACCTCATTATAATAATGTAGATGAGAGTCTCTGGTCCATATAAAGCAGGACTAGTCAACTAGATTCAGACGATGGTTGGGGGGGGGGCAGAACCTCATTATAATAATGTAGATGAGAGTCTCTGGTCCATATAAAGCAGGACTAGTCAACTAGATTCAGACGATGGTTGGGGGGGGGGCAGAACCTCATTATAATAATGTAGATGAGAGTCTCTGGTCCATATAAAGCAGGACTAGTCAACTAGATTCAGACGATGGTTGGGGGGGGTGGGGCAGAACCTCATTATAATAATGTAGATGAGAGTCTCTGGTCCATATAGAGCAGGACTAGTCAACTAGATTCAGACGATGGTTGGGGGGGGGCAGAACCTCATTATAATAATGTAGATGAGAGTCTCTGGTCCATATAAAGCAGGACTAGTCAACTAGATTCAGACGATGGTTGGGGGGGGGCAGAACCTCATTATAATAATGTAGATGAGAGTCTCTGGTCCATATAGAGCAGGACTAGTCAACTAGATTCAGACGATGGTTGGGGGGGGGGGGGGGCAGAACCTCATTATAATAATGTAGATGAGAGTCTCTGGTCCATATAGAGCAGGACTAGTCAACTAGATTCAGACGATGGTTGGGGGGGGGCAGAACCTCATTATAATAATGTAGATGAGAGTCTCTGGTCCATATAGAGCAGGACTAGTCAACTAGATTCAGACGATGGTTGGGGGGGGGGCAGAACCTCATTATAATAATGTAGATGAGAGTCTCTGGTCCATATAAAGCAGGACTAGTCAACTAGATTCAGACGATGGTTGGGGGGGGCAGAACCTCATTATAATAATGTAGATGAGAGTCTCTGGTCCATATAAAGCAGGACTAGTCAACTAGATTCAGACGATGGTTGGGGGGGGGCAGAACCTCATTATAATAATGTAGATGAGAGTCTCTGGTCCATATAGAGCAGGACTAGTCAACTAGATTCAGACGATGGTTGGGGGGGGCAGAACCTCATTATAATAATGTAGATGAGAGTCTGGTCCATATAAAGCAGGACTAGTCAACTAGATTCAGACGATGGTTGGGGGGGGCAGAACCTCATTATAATAATGTAGATGAGAGTCTCTGGTCCATATAAAGCAGGACTAGTCAACTAGATTCAGACGATGGTTGGGGGGGGGCAGAACCTCATTATAATAATGTAGATGAGAGTCTCTGGTCCATATAAAGCAGGACTAGTCAACTAGATTCAGACGATGGTTGGGGGGGGGGCAGAACCTCATTATAATAATGTAGATGAGAGTCTCTGGTCCATATAGAGCAGGACTAGTCAACTAGATTCAGACGATGGTTGGGGGGGGGCAGAACCTCATTATAATAATGTAGATGAGAGTCTCTGGTCCATATAGAGCAGGACTAGTCAACTAGATTCAGACGATGGTTGGGGGGGGGGGCAGAACCTCATTATAATAATGTAGATGAGAGTCTCTGGTCCATATAAAGCAGGACTAGTCAACTAGATTCAGACGATGGTTGGGGGGGGCAGAACCTCATTATAATAATGTAGATGAGAGTCTCTGGTCCATATAAAGCAGGACTAGTCAACTAGATTCAGACGATGGTTGGGGGGGGCAGAACCTCATTATAATAATGTAGATGAGAGTCTCTGGTCCATATAGAGCAGGACTAGTCAACTAGATTCAGACGATGGTTGGGGGGGGGGGGCAGAACCTCATTATAATAATGTAGATGAGAGTCTCTGGTCCATATAAAGCAGGACTAGTCAACTAGATTCAGACGATGGTTGGGGGGGGCAGAACCTCATTATAATAATGTAGATGAGAGTCTCTGGTCCATATAGAGCAGGACTAGTCAACTAGATTCAGACGATGGTTGGGGGGGGGCAGAACCTCATTATAATAATGTAGATGAGAGTCTCTGGTCCATATAAAGCAGGACTAGTCAACTAGATTCAGACGATGGTTGGGGGGGGGGGGGGGGGGCAGAACCTCATTATAATAATGTAGATGAGAGTGTCTGGTCCATATAAAGCAGGACTAGTCAACTAGATTCAGACGATGGTTGGGGGGGGCAGAACCTCATTATAATAATGTAGATGAGAGTCTCTGGTCCATATAGAGCAGGACTAGTCAACTAGATTCAGACGATGGTTGGGGGGGGCAGAACCTCATTATAATAATGTAGATGAGAGTCTCTGGTCCATATAAAGCAGGACTAGTCAACTAGATTCAGAAGATGGTTGGGGGGGGCAGAACCTCATTATAATAATGTAGATGAGAGTCTCTGGTCCATATAAAGCAGGACTAGTCAACTAGATTCAGAAGATGGTTGGGGGGGGCAGAACCTCATTATAATAATGTAGATGAGAGGCTCTGGTCCATATAAAGCAGGACTAGTCAACTAGATTCAGAAGATGGTTGGGGGGGGCAGAACCTCATTATAATAATGTAGATGAGAGTCTCTGGTCCATATAGAGCAGGACTAGTCAACTAGATTCAGACGATGGTTGGGGGGGGGGGCAGAACCTCATTATAATAATGTAGATGAGAGTCTCTGGTCCATATAAAGCAGGACTAGTCAACTAGATTCAGACGATGGTTGGGGGGGGCAGAACCTCATTATAATAATGTAGATGAGAGTCTCTGGTCCATATAAAGCAGGACTAGTCAACTAGATTCAGACGATGGTTGGGGGGGGCAGAACCTCATTATAATAATGTAGATGAGAGTCTCTGGTCCATATAAAGCAGGACTAGTCAACTAGATTCAGACGATGGTTGGGGGGGGGGCAGAACCTCATTATAATAATGTAGATGAGAGTCTCTGGTCCATATAAAGCAGGACTAGTCAACTAGATTCAGACGATGGTTGGGGGGGGGGGCAGAACCTCATTATAATAATGTAGATGAGAGTCTCTGGTCCATATAGAGCAGGACTAGTCAACTAGATTCAGACGATGGTTGGGGGGGGCAGAACCTCATTATAATAATGTAGATGAGAGTCTCTGGTCCATATAAAGCAGGACTAGTCAACTAGATTCAGACGATGGTTGGGGGGGGGGGCAGAACCTCATTATAATAATGTAGATGAGAGTCTCTGGTCCATATAAAGCAGGACTAGTCAACTAGATTCAGACGATGGTTGGGGGGGGCAGAACCTCATTATAATAATGTAGATGAGAGTCTCTGGTCCATATAAAGCAGGACTAGTCAACTAGATTCAGACGATGGTTGGGGGGGGCAGAACCTCATTATAATAATGTAGATGAGAGTCTCTGGTCCATATAAAGCAGGACTAGTCAACTAGATTCAGACGATGGTTGGGGGGGGGGGGGGGGCAGAACCTCATTATAATAATGTAGATGAGAGTCTCTGGTCCATATAAAGCAGGACTAGTCAACTAGATTCAGACGATGGTTGGGGGGGGGGGCAGAACCTCATTATAATAATGTAGATGAGAGTCTCTGGTCCATATAGAGCAGGACTAGTCAACTAGATTCAGACGATGGTTGGGGGGGGCAGAACCTCATTATAATAATGTAGATGAGAGTCTCTGGTCCATATAAAGCAGGACTAGTCAACTAGATTCAGACGATGGTTGGGGGGGGGGGCAGAACCTCATTATAATAATGTAGATGAGAGTCTCTGGTCCATATAGAGCAGGACTAGTCAACTAGATTCAGACGATGGTTGGGGGGGGGGGGGGCAGAACCTCATTATAATAATGTAGATGAGAGTCTCTGGTCCATATAGAGCAGGACTAGTCAACTAGATTCAGACGATGGTTGGGGGGGGGGGCAGAACCTCATTATAATAATGTAGATGAGAGGCTCTGGTCCATATAGAGCAGGACTAGTCAACTAGATTCAGACGATGGTTGGGGGGGGGGCAGAACCTCATTATAATAATGTAGATGAGAGTCTCTGGTCCATATAAAGCAGGACTAGTCAACTAGATTCAGACGATGGTTGGGGGGGGGGGCAGAACCTCATTATAATAATGTAGATGAGAGGCTCTGGTCCATATAGAGCAGGACTAGTCAACTAGATTCAGACGATGGTTGGGGGGGGGGCAGAACCTCATTATAATAATGTAGATGAGAGTCTCTGGTCCATATAAAGCAGGACTAGTCAACTAGATTCAGACGATGGTTGGGGGGGGCAGAACCTCATTATAATAATGTAGATGAGAGTCTCTGGTCCATATAGAGCAGGACTAGTCAACTAGATTCAGACGATGGTTGGGGGGGGCAGAACCTCATTATAATAATGTAGATGAGAGTCTCTGGTCCATATAAAGCAGGACTAGTCAACTAGATTCAGACGATGGTTGGGGGGGGGGCAGAACCTCATTATAATAATGTAGATGAGAGTCTCTGGTCCATATAAAGCAGGACTAGTCAACTAGATTCAGACGATGGTTGGGGGGGGGGGGGGGGGGGGGCAGAACCTCATTATAATAATGTAGATGAGAGTCTCTGGTCCATATAAAGCAGGACTAGTCAACTAGATTCAGACGATGGTTGGGGGGGGGGGGCGAAACCTCATTATAATAATGTAGATGAGAGTCTCTGGTCCATATAAAGCAGGACTAGTCAACTAGATTCAGACGATGGTTGGGGGGGGCAGAACCTCATTATAATAATGTAGATGAGAGTCTCTGGTCCATATAGAGCAGGACTAGTCAACTAGATTCAGACGATGGTTGGGGGGGGCAGAACCTCATTATAATAATGTAGATGAGAGTCTCTGGTCCATATAGAGCAGGACTAGACAACTAGATTCAGACGATGGTTGGGGGGGCAGAACCTCATTATAATAATGTAGATGAGAGTCTCTGGTCCATATAAAGCAGGACTAGACAACTAGATTCAGACGATGGTTGGGGGGGGCAGAACCTCATTATAATAATGTAGATGAGAGTCTCTGGTCCATATAAAGCAGGACTAGTCAACTAGATTCAGACGATGGTTGGGGGGGGCAGAACCTCATTATAATAATGTAGATGAGAGTCTCTGGTCCATATAAAGCAGGACTAGTCAACTAGATTCAGACGATGGTTGGGGGGGGCAGAACCTCATTATAATAATGTAGATGAGAGTCTCTGGTCCATATAAAGCAGGACTAGTCAACTAGATTCAGACGATGGTTGGGGGGGGTGGGGCAGAACCTCATTATAATAATGTAGATGAGAGTCTCTGGTCCATATAGAGCAGGACTAGTCAACTAGATTCAGACGATGGTTGGGGGGGGGGGGCAGAACCTCATTATAATAATGTAGATGAGAGTCTCTGGTCCATATAAAGCAGGACTAGTCAACTAGATTCAGACGATGGTTGGGGGGGGGGGGCAGAACCTCATTATAATAATGTAGATGAGAGTCTCTGGTCCATATAGAGCAGGACTAGTCAACTAGATTCAGACGATGGTTGGGGGGGGGGGGGCAGAACCTCATTATAATAATGTAGATGAGAGTCTCTGGTCCATATAGAGCAGGACTAGTCAACTAGATTCAGACGATGGTTGGGGGGGGCAGAACCTCATTATAATAATGTAGATGAGAGTCTCTGGTCCATATAAAGCAGGACTAGTCAACTAGATTCAGACGATGGTTGGGGGGGGGGGGCAGAACCTCATTATAATAATGTAGATGAGAGTCTCTGGTCCATATAGAGCAGGACTAGTCAACTAGATTCAGACGATGGTTGGGGGGGGGGGGGCAGAACCTCATTATAATAATGTAGATGAGAGTCTCTGGTCCATATAAAGCAGGACTAGTCAACTAGATTCAGACGATGGTTGGGGGGGGGCAGAACCTCATTATAATAATGTAGATGAGAGTCTCTGGTCCATATAAAGCAGGACTAGTCAACTAGATTCAGACGATGGTTGGGGGGGGCAGAACCTCATTATAATAATGTAGATGAGAGTCTCTGGTCCATATAGAGCAGGACTAGTCAACTAGATTCAGACGATGGTTGGGGGGGGGCAGAACCTCATTATAATAATGTAGATGAGAGTCTCTGGTCCATATAAAGCAGGACTAGTCAACTAGATTCAGACGATGGTTGGGGGGGGCAGAACCTCATTATAATAATGTAGATGAGAGTCTCTGGTCCATATAGAGCAGGACTAGTCAACTAGATTCAGACGATGGTTGGGGGGGGCAGAACCTCATTATAATAATGTAGATGAGAGTCTCTGGTCCATATAGAGCAGGACTAGTCAACTAGATTCAGAAGATGGTTGGGGGGGGCAGAACCTCATTATAATAATGTAGATGAGAGTCTCTGGTCCATATAGAGCAGGACTAGTCAACTAGATTCAGACGATGGTTGGGGGGGGCAGAACCTCATTATAATAATGTAGATGAGAGTCTCTGGTCCATATAGAGCAGGACTAGTCAACTAGATTCAGACGATGGTTGGGGGGGGGGGGGGCAGAACCTCATTATAATAATGTAGATGAGAGTCTCTGGTCCATATAGAGCAGGACTAGTCAACTAGATTCAGACGATGGTTGGGGGGGGGGCAGAACCTCATTATAATAATGTAGATGAGAGTCTCTGGTCCATATAAAGCAGGACTAGTCAACTAGATTCAGACGATGGTTGGGGGGGGCAGAACCTCATTATAATAATGTAGATGAGAGTCTCTGGTCCATATAAAGCAGGACTAGTCAACTAGATTCAGACGATGGTTGGGGGGGGCAGAACCTCATTATAATAATGTAGATGAGAGTCTCTGGTCCATATAGAGCAGGACTAGTCAACTAGATTCAGACGATGGTTGGGGGGGGCAGAACCTCATTATAATAATGTAGATGAGAGTCTCTGGTCCATATAAAGCAGGACTAGTCAACTAGATTCAGACGATGGTTGGGGGGGGGGGCAGAACCTCATTATAATAATGTAGATGAGAGTCTCTGGTCCATATAGAGCAGGACTAGTCAACTAGATTCAGACGATGGTTGGGGGGGGCAGAACCTCATTATAATAATGTAGATGAGAGTCTCTGGTCCATATAGAGCAGGACTAGTCAACTAGATTCAGACGATGGTTGGGGGGGGGGGGGGGGCAGAACCTCATTATAATAATGTAGATGAGAGTCTCTGGTCCATATAAAGCAGGACTAGTCAACTAGATTCAGACGATGGTTGGGGGGGCAGAACCTCATTATAATAATGTAGATGAGAGTCTCTGGTCCATATAAAGCAGGACTAGTCAACTAGATTCAGACGATGGTTGGGGGGGGCAGAACCTCATTATAATAATGTAGATGAGAGTCTCTGGTCCATATAGAGCAGGACTAGTCAACTAGATTCAGACGATGGTTGGGGGGGGCAGAACCTCATTATAATAATGTAGATGAGAGTCTCTGGTCCATATAGAGCAGGACTAGTCAACTAGATTCAGACGATGGTTGGGGGGGGCAGAACCTCATTATAATAATGTAGATGAGAGTCTCTGGTCCATATAGAGCAGGACTAGTCAACTAGATTCAGACGATGGTTGGGGGGGGCAGAACCTCATTATAATAATGTAGATGAGAGTCTCTGGTCCATATAAAGCAGGACTAGTCAACTAGATTCAGACGATGGTTGGGGGGGGCAGAACCTCATTATAATAATGTAGATGAGAGTCTCTGGTCCATATAAAGCAGGACTAGTCAACTAGATTCAGACGATGGTTGGGGGGGGGGGCAGAACCTCATTATAATAATGTAGATGAGAGTCTCTGGTCCATATAAAGCAGGACTAGTCAACTAGATTCAGACGATGGTTGGGGGGGGGGCAGAACCTCATTATAATAATGTAGATGAGAGTCTCTGGTCCATATAAAGCAGGACTAGTCAACTAGATTCAGACGATGGTTGGGGGGGGGGGGGGGGCAGAACCTCATTATAATAATGTAGATGAGAGTCTCTGGTTCATATAGAGCAGGACTAGTCAACTAGATTCAGACGATGGTTGGGGGGGGGCAGAACCTCATTATAATAATGTAGATGAGAGTCTCTGGTCCATATAAAGTAGGACTAGTCAACTAGATTCAGACGATGGTTGGGGGGGGGCAGAACCTCATTATAATAATGTAGATGAGAGTCTCTGGTCCATATAAAGCAGGACTAGTCAACTAGATTCAGACGATGGTTGGGGGGGGCAGAACCTCATTATAATAATGTAGATGAGAGTCTCTGGTCCATATAAAGCAGGACTAGTCAACTAGATTCAGACGATGGTTGGGGGGGGCAGAACCTCATTATAATAATGTAGATGAGAGTCTCTGGTCCATATAAAGCAGGACTAGTCAACTAGATTCAGACGATGGTTGGGGGGGGGGGGCAGAACCTCATTATAATAATGTAGATGAGAGTCTCTGGTCCATATAAAGCAGGACTAGTCAACTAGATTCAGACGATGGTTGGGGGGGGCAGAACCTCATTATAATAATGTAGATGAGAGTCTGGTCCATATAAAGCAGGACTAGTCAACTAGATTCAGACGATGGTTGGGGTGGGGGGCAGAACCTCATTATAATAATGTAGATGAGAGTCTCTGGTCCATATAAAGCAGGACTAGTCAACTAGATTCAGACGATGGTTGGGGGGGGGGGGCAGAACCTCATTATAATAATGTAGATAAGAGTCTCTGGTCCATATAGAGCAGGACTAGTCAACTAGATTCAGACGATGGTTGGGGGGGGCAGAACCTCATTATAATAATGTAGATGAGAGTCTCTGGTCCATATAGAGCAGGACTAGTCAACTAGATTCAGACGATGGTTGGGGGGGGCAGAACCTCATTATAATAATGTAGATGAGAGTCTCTGGTCCATATAGAGCAGGACTAGTCAACTAGATTCAGACGATGGTTGGGGGGGGCAGAACCTCATTATAATAATGTAGATGAGAGTCTCTGGTCCATATAAAGCAGGACTAGTCAACTAGATTCAGACGATGGTTGGGGGGGGGGCAGAACCTCATTATAATAATGTAGATGAGAGTCTCTGGTCCATATAAAGCAGGACTAGTCAACTAGATTCAGACGATGGTTGGGGGGGGTGGGGCAGAACCTCATTATAATAATGTAGATGAGAGTCTGGTCCATATAAAGCAGGACTAGTCAACTAGATTCAGACGATGGTTGGGGTGGGGGGGGGGCAGAACCTCATTATAATAATGTAGATGAGAGTCTCTGGTCCATATAAAGCAGGACTAGTCAACTAGATTCAGACGATGGTTGGGGGGGGCAGAACCTCATTATAATAATGTAGATGAGAGTCTCTGGTCCATATAGAGCAGGACTAGTCAACTAGATTCAGACGATGGTTGGGGGGGGCAGAACCTCATTATAATAATGTAGATGAGAGTCTCTGGTCCATATAGAGCAGGACTAGTCAACTAGATTCAGACGATGGTTGGGGGGGGCAGAACCTCATTATAATAATGTAGATGAGAGTCTCTGGTCCATATAAAGCAGGACTAGTCAACTAGATTCAGACGATGGTTGGGGGGGGGCAGAACCTCATTATAATAATGTAGATGAGAGTCTCTGGTCCATATAAAGTAGGACTAGTCAACTAGATTCAGACGATGGTTGGGGGGGGCAGAACCTCATTATAATAATGTAGATGAGAGTCTCTGGTCCATATAAAGTAGGACTAGTCAACTAGATTCAGACGATGGTTGGGGGGGGCAGAACCTCATTATAATAATGTAGATGAGAGTCTCTGGTCCATATAGAGCAGGACTAGTCAACTAGATTCAGACGATGGTTGGGGGGGGGCAGAACCTCATTATAATAATGTAGATGAGAGTCTCTGGTCCATATAAAGCAGGACTAGTCAACTAGATTCAGACGATGGTTGGGGGGGGGGGGGGGGCAGAACCTCATTATAATAATGTAGATGAGAGTCTCTGGTCCATATAAAGCAGGACTAGTCAACTAGATTCAGACGATGGTTGGGGGGAGCAGAACCTCATTATAATAATGTAGATGAGAGTCTCTGGTCCATATAAAGCAGGACTAGTCAACTAGATTCAGACGATGGTTGGGGGGGGGCAGAACCTCATTATAATAATGTAGATGAGAGTCTCTGGTCCATATAAAGCAGGACTAGTCAACTAGATTCAGACGATGGTTGGGGGGGGCAGAACCTCATTATAATAATGTAGATGAGAGGCTCTGGTCCATATAAAGCAGGACTAGTCAACTAGATTCAGACGATGGTTGGGGGGGGCAGAACCTCATTATAATAATGTAGATGAGAGTCTCTGGTCCATATAAAGCAGGACTAGTCAACTAGATTCAGACGATGGTTGGGGGGGGCAGAACCTCATTATAATAATGTAGATGAGAGTCTCTGGTCCATATAGAGCAGGACTAGTCAACTAGATTCAGACGATGGTTGGGGGGGGGGGCAGAACCTCATTATAATAATGTAGATGAGAGTCTCTGGTCCATATAAAGCAGGACTAGTCAACTAGATTCAGACGATGGTTGGGGGGGCAGAACCTCATTATAATAATGTAGATGAGAGTCTCTGGTCCATATAAAGCAGGACTAGTCAACTAGATTCAGACGATGGTTGGGGGGGGGGCAGAACCTCATTATAATAATGTAGATGAGAGTCTCTGGTCCATATAAAGCAGGACTAGTCAACTAGATTCAGACGATGGTTGGGGGGGGGGGCAGAACCTCATTATAATAATGTAGATGAGAGTCTCTGGTCCATATAGAGCAGGACTAGTCAACTAGATTCAGACGATGGTTGGGGGGAGCAGAACCTCATTATAATAATGTAGATGAGAGTCTCTGGTCCATATAAAGCAGGACTAGTCAACTAGATTCAGACGATGGTTGGGGGGGCAGAACCTCATTATAATAATGTAGATGAGAGTCTCTGGTCCATATAAAGCAGGACTAGTCAACTAGATTCAGACGATGGTTGGGGGGGGGCAGAACCTCATTATAATAATGTAGATGAGAGTCTCTGGTCCATATAAAGCAGGACTAGTCAACTAGATTCAGACGATGGTTGGGGGGGGCAGAACCTCATTATAATAATGTAGATGAGAGTCTCTGGTCCATATAGAGCAGGACTAGTCAACTAGATTCAGACGATGGTTGGGGGGGGCAGAACCTCATTATAATAATGTAGATGAGAGTCTCTGGTCCATATAAAGCAGGACTAGTCAACTAGATTCAGAAGATGGTTGGGGGGGGGGGGGGGGGCAGAACCTCATTATAATAATGTAGATGAGAGTCTCTGGTCCATATAGAGCAGGACTAGTCAACTAGATTCAGACGATGGTTGGGGGGGGGGGGGCAGAACCTCATTATAATAATGTAGATAAGAGTCTCTGGTCCATATAGAGCAGGACTAGTCAACTAGATTCAGACGATGGTTGGGGGGGGCAGAACCTCATTATAATAATGTAGATGAGAGTCTCTGGTCCATATAGAGCAGGACTAGTCAACTAGATTCAGACGATGGGGGGGGGGGGGGGGGCAGAACCTCATTATAATAATGTAGATGAGAGTCTCTGGTCCATATAAAGCAGGACTAGTCAACTAGATTCAGACGATGGTTGGGGGGGGGGGGCAGAACCTCATTATAATAATGTAGATGAGAGTCTCTGGTCCATATAGAGCAGGACTAGTCAACTAGATTCAGACGATGGTTGGGGGGGGGGGCAGAACCTCATTATAATAATGTAGATGAGAGTCTCTGGTCCATATAGAGCAGGACTAGTCAACTAGATTCAGACGATGGTTGGGGGGGGCAGAACCTCATTATAATAATGTAGATGAGAGTCTCTGGTCCATATAAAGCAGGACTAGTCAACTAGATTCAGACGATGGTTGGGGGGGGGGGCAGAACCTCATTATAATAATGTAGATGAGAGTCTCTGGTCCATATAAAGCAGGACTAGTCAACTAGATTCAGACGATGGTTGGGGGGGGGGGCAGAACCTCATTATAATAATGTAGATGAGAGTCTCTGGTCCATATAAAGCAGGACTAGTCAACTAGATTCAGACGATGGTTGGGGGGGGGCAGAACCTCATTATAATAATGTAGATGAGAGTCTCTGGTCCATATAAAGCAGGACTAGTCAACTAGATTCAGACGATGGTTGGGGGGGGCAGAACCTCATTATAATAATGTAGATGAGAGTCTCTGGTCCATATAAAGCAGGACTAGTCAACTAGATTCAGACGATGGTTGGGGGGGGGGGCAGAACCTCATTATAATAATGTAGATGAGAGTCTCTGGTCCATATAAAGCAGGACTAGTCAACTAGATTCAGACGATGGTTGGGGGGGGCAGAACCTCATTATAATAATGTAGATGAGAGTCTCTGGTCCATATAGAGCAGGACTAGTCAACTAGATTCAGACGATGGTTGGGGGGGGCAGAACCTCATTATAATAATGTAGATGAGAGTCTCTGGTCCATATAAAGCAGGACTAGTCAACTAGATTCAGACGATGGTTGGGGGGAGCAGAACCTCATTATAATAATGTAGATGAGAGTCTCTGGTCCATATAAAGCAGGACTAGTCAACTAGATTCAGACGATGGTTGGGGGGGGGCAGAACCTCATTATAATAATGTAGATGAGAGTCTCTGGTCCATATAAAGCAGGACTAGTCAACTAGATTCAGACGATGGTTGGGGGGGGTGGGGCAGAACCTCATTATAATAATGTAGATGAGAGTCTCTGGTCCATATAAAGCAGGACTAGTCAACTAGATTCAGACGATGGTTGGGGGGGGGGGGGCAGAACCTCATTATAATAATGTAGATAAGAGTCTCTGGTCCATATAAAGCAGGACTAGTCAACTAGATTCAGACGATGGTTGGGGGGGGGGCAGAACCTCATTATAATAATGTAGATGAGAGTCTCTGGTCCATATAAAGCAGGACTAGTCAACTAGATTCAGACGATGGTTGGGGGGGGTGGGGCAGAACCTCATTATAATAATGTAGATGAGAGTCTCTGGTCCATATAAAGCAGGACTAGTCAACTAGATTCAGACGATGGTTGGGGGGGGGGGGGCAGAACCTCATTATAATAATGTAGATAAGAGTCTCTGGTCCATATAGAGCAGGACTAGTCAACTAGATTCAGACGATGGTTGGGGGGGGCAGAACCTCATTATAATAATGTAGATGAGAGTCTCTGGTCCATATAGAGCAGGACTAGTCAACTAGATTCAGACGATGGTTGGGGGGGGGCAGAACCTCATTATAATAATGTAGATGAGAGTCTCTGGTCCATATAGAGCAGGACTAGTCAACTAGATTCAGACGATGGTTGGGGGGGGCAGAACCTCATTATAATAATGTAGATGAGAGTCTCTGGTCCATATAAAGCAGGACTAGTCAACTAGATTCAGACGATGGTTGGGGGGGGCAGAACCTCATTATAATAATGTAGATGAGAGTCTCTGGTCCATATAGAGCAGGACTAGTCAACTAGATTCAGACGATGGTTGGGCGGGGGCAGAACCTCATTATAATAATGTAGATGAGAGTCTCTGGTCCATATAAAGCAGGACTAGTCAACTAGATTCAGACGATGGTTGGGGGGGGGGGCAGAACCTCATTATAATAATGTAGATGAGAGTCTCTGGTCCATATAGAGCAGGACTAGTCAACTAGATTCAGACGATGGTTGGGGGGGGGGGGCAGAACCTCATTATAATAATGTAGATGAGAGTCTCTGGTCCATATAGAGCAGGACTAGTCAACTAGATTCAGACGATGGTTGGGGGGGGGGCAGAACCTCATTATAATAATGTAGATGAGAGTCTTGGTCCATATAAAGCAGGACTAGTCAACTAGATTCAGACGATGGTTGGGGGGGGCAGAACCTCATTATAATAATGTAGATGAGAGTCTCTGGTCCATATAAAGCAGGACTAGTCAACTAGATTCAGACGATGGTTGGGGGGGGCAGAACCTCATTATAATAATGTAGATGAGAGTCTCTGGTCCATATAAAGCAGGACTAGTCAACTAGATTCAGACGATGGTTGGGGGGGGGCAGAACCTCATTATAATAATGTAGATGAGAGTCTCTGGTCCATATAAAGCAGGACTAGTCAACTAGATTCAGACGATGGTTGGGGGGGGGGGGCAGAACCTCATTATAATAATGTAGATGAGAGTCTCTGGTCCATATAGAGCAGGACTAGTCAACTAGATTCAGACGATGGTTGGGGGGGGGCAGAACCTCATTATAATAATGTAGATGAGAGTCTCTGGTCCATATAGAGCAGGACTAGTCAACTAGATTCAGACGATGGTTGGGGGGGGGGGCAGAACCTCATTATAATAATGTAGATGAGAGTCTCTGGTCCATATAAAGCAGGACTAGTCAACTAGATTCAGACGATGGTTGGGGGGGGCAGAACCTCATTATAATAATGTAGATGAGAGTCTCTGGTCCATATAAAGCAGGACTAGTCAACTAGATTCAGACGATGGTTGGGGGGGGCAGAACCTCATTATAATAATGTAGATGAGAGTCTCTGGTCCATATAGAGCAGGACTAGTCAACTAGATTCAGACGATGGTTGGGGGGGGGGGGGCAGAACCTCATTATAATAATGTAGATGAGAGTCTCTGGTCCATATAAAGCAGGACTAGTCAACTAGATTCAGACGATGGTTGGGGGGGGCAGAACCTCATTATAATAATGTAGATGAGAGTCTCTGGTCCATATAGAGCAGGACTAGTCAACTAGATTCAGACGATGGTTGGGGGGGGGCAGAACCTCATTATAATAATGTAGATGAGAGTCTCTGGTCCATATAAAGCAGGACTAGTCAACTAGATTCAGACGATGGTTGGGGGGGGGGGGGGGGCAGAACCTCATTATAATAATGTAGATGAGAGTGTCTGGTCCATATAAAGCAGGACTAGTCAACTAGATTCAGAAGATGGTTGGGGGGGGCAGAACCTCATTATAATAATGTAGATGAGAGTCTCTGGTCCATATAGAGCAGGACTAGTCAACTAGATTCAGACGATGGTTGGGGGGGGCAGAACCTCATTATAATAATGTAGATGAGAGTCTCTGGTCCATATAAAGCAGGACTAGTCAACTAGATTCAGAAGATGGTTGGGGGGGGCAGAACCTCATTATAATAATGTAGATGAGAGTCTCTGGTCCATATAAAGCAGGACTAGTCAACTAGATTCAGAAGATGGTTGGGGGGGGCAGAACCTCATTATAATAATGTAGATGAGAGGCTCTGGTCCATATAAAGCAGGACTAGTCAACTAGATTCAGAAGATGGTTGGGGGGGGCAGAACCTCATTATAATAATGTAGATGAGAGTCTCTGGTCCATATAGAGCAGGACTAGTCAACTAGATTCAGACGATGGTTGGGGGGGGGGGCAGAACCTCATTATAATAATGTAGATGAGAGTCTCTGGTCCATATAAAGCAGGACTAGTCAACTAGATTCAGACGATGGTTGGGGGGGGCAGAACCTCATTATAATAATGTAGATGAGAGTCTCTGGTCCATATAAAGCAGGACTAGTCAACTAGATTCAGACGATGGTTGGGGGGGGCAGAACCTCATTATAATAATGTAGATGAGAGTCTCTGGTCCATATAGAGCAGGACTAGTCAACTAGATTCAGACGATGGTTGGGGGGGGCAGAACCTCATTATAATAATGTAGATGAGAGTCTCTGGTCCATATAAAGCAGGACTAGTCAACTAGATTCAGACGATGGTTGGGGGGGGGGCAGAACCTCATTATAATAATGTAGATGAGAGTCTCTGGTCCATATAGAGCAGGACTAGTCAACTAGATTCAGACGATGGTTGGGGGGGGGCAGAACCTCATTATAATAATGTAGATGAGAGTCTCTGGTCCATATAAAGCAGGACTAGTCAACTAGATTCAGACGATGGTTGGGGGGGGGGGCAGAACCTCATTATAATAATGTAGATGAGAGTCTCTGGTCCATATAGAGCAGGACTAGTCAACTAGATTCAGACGATGGTTGGGGGGGGCAGAACCTCATTATAATAATGTAGATGAGAGTCTCTGGTCCATATAAAGCAGGACTAGTCAACTAGATTCAGACGATGGTTGGGGGGGGCAGAACCTCATTATAATAATGTAGATGAGAGTCTCTGGTCCATATAAAGCAGGACTAGTCAACTAGATTCAGACGATGGTTGGGGGGGGCAGAACCTCATTATAATAATGTAGATGAGAGTCTCTGGTCCATATAAAGCAGGACTAGTCAACTAGATTCAGACGATGGTTGGGGGGGGCAGAACCTCATTATAATAATGTAGATGAGAGTCTCTGGTCCATATAAAGCAGGACTAGTCAACTAGATTCAGACGATGGTTGGGGGGGGCAGAACCTCATTATAATAATGTAGATGAGAGTCTCTGGTCCATATAGAGCAGGACTAGTCAACTAGATTCAGACGATGGTTGGGGGGGGCAGAACCTCATTATAATAATGTAGATGAGAGTCTCTGGTCCATATAAAGCAGGACTAGTCAACTAGATTCAGACGATGGTTGGGGGGGGGGCAGAACCTCATTATAATAATGTAGATGAGAGTCTCTGGTCCATATAGAGCAGGACTAGTCAACTAGATTCAGACGATGGTTGGGGGGGGGGCAGAACCTCATTATAATAATGTAGATGAGAGTCTCTGGTCCATATAAAGCAGGACTAGTCAACTAGATTCAGACGATGGTTGGGGGGGGGGGGGGCAGAACCTCATTATAATAATGTAGATGAGAGTCTCTGGTCCATATAAAGCAGGACTAGTCAACTAGATTCAGACGATGGTTGGGGGGGGGGCAGAACCTCATTATAATAATGTAGATGAGAGTCTCTGGTCCATATAGAGCAGGACTAGTCAACTAGATTCAGACGATGGTTGGGGGGGGCAGAACCTCATTATAATAATGTAGATGAGAGTCTCTGGTCCATATAAAGCAGGACTAGTCAACTAGATTCAGACGATGGTTGGGGGGGGGGCAGAACCTCATTATAATAATGTAGATGAGAGGCTCTGGTCCATATAAAGCAGGACTAGTCAACTAGATTCAGACGATGGTTGGGGGGGGCAGAACCTCATTATAATAATGTAGATGAGAGGCTCTGGTCCATATAAAGCAGGACTAGTCAACTAGATTCAGACGATGGTTGGGGGGGGGGGCAGAACCTCATTATAATAATGTAGATGAGAGTCTCTGGTCCATATAGAGCAGGACTAGTCAACTAGATTCAGACGATGGTTGGGGGGGGGGGGGCAGAACCTCATTATAATAATGTAGATGAGAGTCTCTGGTCCATATAGAGCAGGACTAGTCAACTAGATTCAGACGATGGTTGGGGGGGGGGGGCAGAACCTCATTATAATAATGTAGATGAGAGTCTCTGGTCCATATAAAGCAGGACTAGTCAACTAGATTCAGACGATGGTTGGGGGGGGGGCAGAACCTCATTATAATAATGTAGATGAGAGGCTCTGGTCCATATAAAGCAGGACTAGTCAACTAGATTCAGACGATGGTTGGGGGGGGGGGGCAGAACCTCATTATAATAATGTAGATGAGAGTCTCTGGTCCATATAAAGCAGGACTAGTCAACTAGATTCAGACGATGGTTGGGGGGGGGGGGCAGAACCTCATTATAATAATGTAGATGAGAGTCTCTGGTCCATATAGAGCAGGACTAGTCAACTAGATTCAGACGATGGTTGGGGGGGGGGCAGAACCTCATTATAATAATGTAGATGAGAGGCTCTGGTCCATATAGAGCAGGACTAGTCAACTAGATTCAGACGATGGTTGGGGGGGGGCAGAACCTCATTATAATAATGTAGATGAGAGTCTCTGGTCCATATAAAGCAGGACTAGTCAACTAGATTCAGACGATGGTTGGGGGGGGGGGGCAGAACCTCATTATAATAATGTAGATGAGAGTCTCTGGTCCATATAAAGCAGGACTAGTCAACTAGATTCAGACGATGGTTGGGGGGGGGGCAGAACCTCATTATAATAATGTAGATGAGAGTCTCTGGTCCATATAGAGCAGGACTAGTCAACTAGATTCAGACGATGGTTGGGGGGGGGGGCAGAACCTCATTATAATAATGTAGATGAGAGTCTCTGGTCCATATAAAGCAGGACTAGTCAACTAGATTCAGACGATGGTTGGGGGGGGCAGAACCTCATTATAATAATGTAGATGAGAGTCTCTGGTCCATATAAAGCAGGACTAGTCAACTAGATTCAGACGATGGTTGGGGGGGGCAGAACCTCATTATAATAATGTAGATGAGAGTCTCTGGTCCATATAAAGCAGGACTAGTCAACTAGATTCAGACGATGGTTGGGGGGGGCAGAACCTCATTATAATAATGTAGATGAGAGTCTCTGGTCCATATAAAGCAGGACTAGTCAACTAGATTCAGACGATGGTTGGGGGGGGGGGCAGAACCTCATTATAATAATGTAGATGAGAGTCTCTGGTCCATATAGAGCAGGACTAGTCAACTAGATTCAGACGATGGTTGGGGGGGGCAGAACCTCATTATAATAATGTAGATGAGAGTCTCTGGTCCATATAGAGCAGGACTAGTCAACTAGATTCAGACGATGGTTGGGGGGGGCAGAACCTCATTATAATAATGTAGATGAGAGTCTCTGGTCCATATAGAGCAGGACTAGTCAACTAGATTCAGACGATGGTTGGGGGGGGGGGCAGAACCTCATTATAATAATGTAGATGAGAGTCTCTGGTTCATATAGAGCAGGACTAGTCAACTAGATTCAGACGATGGTTGGGGGGGGCAGAACCTCATTATAATAATGTAGATGAGAGTCTCTGGTCCATATAGAGCAGGACTAGTCAACTAGATTCAGACGATGGTTGGGGGGGGCAGAACCTCATTATAATAATGTAGATGAGAGTCTCTGGTCCATATAAAGCAGGACTAGTCAACTAGATTCAGACGATGGTTGGGGGGGGGGCAGAACCTCATTATAATAATGTAGATGAGAGTCTCTGGTCCATATAAAGCAGGACTAGTCAACTAGATTCAGACGATGGTTGGGGGGGGGGCAGAACCTCATTATAATAATGTAGATGAGAGTCTCTGGTCCATATAGAGCAGGACTAGTCAACTAGATTCAGACGATGGTTGGGGGGGGGGGGGGGCAGAACCTCATTATAATAATGTAGATGAGAGTCTCTGGTCCATATAAAGCAGGACTAGTCAACTAGATTCAGACGATGGTTGGGGGGGGCAGAACCTCATTATAATAATGTAGATGAGAGTCTCTGGTCCATATAGAGCAGGACTAGTCAACTAGATTCAGACGATGGTTGGGGGGGGCAGAACCTCATTATAATAATGTAGATGAGAGTCTCTGGTCCATATAAAGCAGGACTAGTCAACTAGATTCAGACGATGGTTGGGGGGGGGGCAGAACCTCATTATAATAATGTAGATGAGAGTCTCTGGTCCATATAAAGCAGGACTAGTCAACTAGATTCAGACGATGGTTGGGGGGGGGGCAGAACCTCATTATAATAATGTAGATGAGAGTCTCTGGTCCATATAGAGCAGGACTAGTCAACTAGATTCAGACGATGGTTGGGGGGGGGGGGGGGGCAGAACCTCATTATAATAATGTAGATGAGAGTCTCTGGTCCATATAAAGCAGGACTAGTCAACTAGATTCAGACGATGGTTGGGGGGGGGCAGAACCTCATTATAATAATGTAGATGAGAGTCTCTGGTCCATATAAAGCAGGACTAGTCAACTAGATTCAGACGATGGTTGGGGGGGGGCAGAACCTCATTATAATAATGTAGATGAGAGTCTCTGGTCCATATAAAGCAGGACTAGTCAACTAGATTCAGACGATGGTTGGGGGGGGGGCAGAACCTCATTATAATAATGTAGATGAGAGTCTCTGGTCCATATAAAGCAGGACTAGTCAACTAGATTCAGACGATGGTTGGGGGGGGCAGAACCTCATTATAATAATGTAGATGAGAGTCTCTGGTCCATATAAAGCAGGACTAGTCAACTAGATTCAGACGATGGTTGGGGGGGGCAGAACCTCATTATAATAATGTAGATGAGAGTCTCTGGTCCATATAAAGCAGGACTAGTCAACTAGATTCAGAAGATGGTTGGGGGGGGGGGGGGGGCAGAACCTCATTATAATAATGTAGATGAGAGTCTCTGGTCCATATAAAGCAGGACTAGTCAACTAGATTCAGACGATGGTTGGGGGGGGGGGCAGAACCTCATTATAATAATGTAGATGAGAGGCTCTGGTCCATATAAAGCAGGACTAGTCAACTAGATTCAGACGATGGTTGGGGGGGGCAGAACCTCATTATAATAATGTAGATGAGAGTCTCTGGTCCATATAAAGCAGGACTAGTCAACTAGATTCAGACGATGGTTGGGGGGGGCAGAACCTCATTATAATAATGTAGATGAGAGTCTCTGGTCCATATAAAGCAGGACTAGTCAACTAGATTCAGACGATGGTTGGGGGGGGGGGGGGCAGAACCTCATTATAATAATGTAGATGAGAGTCTCTGGTCCATATAAAGCAGGACTAGTCAACTAGATTCAGACGATGGTTGGGGGGGGCAGAACCTCATTATAATAATGTAGATGAGAGTCTCTGGTCCATATAGAGCAGGACTAGTCAACTAGATTCAGACGATGGTTGGGGGGGGCAGAACCTCATTATAATAATGTAGATGAGAGTCTCTGGTCCATATAAAGCAGGACTAGTCAACTAGATTCAGACGATGGTTGGGGGGAGCAGAACCTCATTATAATAATGTAGATGAGAGTCTCTGGTCCATATAGAGCAGGACTAGTCAACTAGATTCAGACGATGGTTGGGGGGAGCAGAACCTCATTATAATAATGTAGATGAGAGTCTCTGGTCCATATAGAGCAGGACTAGTCAACTAGATTCAGACGATGGTTGGGGGGGGCAGAACCTCATTATAATAATGTAGATGAGAGTCTCTGGTCCATATAGAGCAGGACTAGTCAACTAGATTCAGACGATGGTTGGGGGGGGCAGAACCTCATTATAATAATGTAGATGAGAGTCTCTGGTCCATATAAAGCAGGACTAGTCAACTAGATTCAGACGATGGTTGGGGGGGGGGGGGGGCAGAACCTCATTATAATAATGTAGATGAGAGTCTCTGGTCCATATAAAGCAGGACTAGTCAACTAGATTCAGACGATGGTTGGGGGGGGCAGAACCTCATTATAATAATGTAGATGAGAGTCTCTGGTCCATATAAAGCAGGACTAGTCAACTAGATTCAGACGATGGTTGGGGGGGGCAGAACCTCATTATAATAATGTAGATGAGAGTCTCTGGTCCATATAGAGCAGGACTAGTCAACTAGATTCAGACGATGGTTGGGGGGGGCAGAACCTCATTATAATAATGTAGATGAGAGTCTCTGGTCCATATAAAGCAGGACTAGTCAACTAGATTCAGACGATGGTTGGGGGGGCAGAACCTCATTATAATAATGTAGATGAGAGTCTCTGGTCCATATAGAGCAGGACTAGTCAACTAGATTCAGACGATGGTTGGGGGGGGGCAGAACCTCATTATAATAATGTAGATGAGAGTCTCTGGTTCATATAGAGCAGGACTAGTCAACTAGATTCAGACGATGGTTGGGGGGGGCAGAACCTCATTATAATAATGTAGATGAGAGTCTCTGGTCCATATAAAGCAGGACTAGTCAACTAGATTCAGACGATGGTTGGGGGGGGGGGGGCAGAACCTCATTATAATAATGTAGATGAGAGTCTCTGGTCCATATAGAGCAGGACTAGTCAACTAGATTCAGACGATGGTTGGGGGGGGGGGGCAGAACCTCATTATAATAATGTAGATGAGAGGCTCTGGTCCATATAGAGCAGGACTAGTCAACTAGATTCAGACGATGGTTGGGGGGGGGGGGGCAGAACCTCATTATAATAATGTAGATGAGAGTCTCTGGTCCATATAGAGCAGGACTAGTCAACTAGATTCAGACGATGGTTGGGGGGGGGCAGAACCTCATTATAATAATGTAGATGAGAGTCTCTGGTCCATATAAAGCAGGACTAGTCAACTAGATTCAGACGATGGTTGGGGGGGGGGCAGAACCTCATTATAATAATGTAGATGAGAGTCTCTGGTCCATATAAAGCAGGACTAGTCAACTAGATTCAGACGATGGTTGGGGGGGGGGCAGAACCTCATTATAATAATGTAGATGAGAGGCTCTGGTCCATATAGAGCAGGACTAGTCAACTAGATTCAGACGATGGTTGGGGGGGGGGGCAGAACCTCATTATAATAATGTAGATGAGAGGCTCTGGTCCATATAGAGCAGGACTAGTCAACTAGATTCAGACGATGGTTGGGGGGGGGGGCAGAACCTCATTATAATAATGTAGATGAGAGGCTCTGGTCCATATAGAGCAGGACTAGTCAACTAGATTCAGACGATGGTTGGGGGGGGGGCAGAACCTCATTATAATAATGTAGATGAGAGTCTCTGGTCCATATAAAGCAGGACTAGTCAACTAGATTCAGACGATGGTTGGGGGGGGGGCAGAACCTCATTATAATAATGTAGATGAGAGTCTCTGGTCCATATAAAGCAGGACTAGTCAACTAGATTCAGACGATGGTTGGGGGGGGGGGGGCAGAACCTCATTATAATAATGTAGATGAGAGGCTCTGGTCCATATAAAGCAGGACTAGTCAACTAGATTCAGACGATGGTTGGGGGGGGCAGAACCTCATTATAATAATGTAGATGAGAGTCTCTGGTCCATATAAAGCAGGACTAGTCAACTAGATTCAGACGATGGTTGGGGGGGGCAGAACCTCATTATAATAATGTAGATGAGAGTCTCTGGTCCATATAAAGCAGGACTAGTCAACTAGATTCAGACGATGGTTGGGGGGGGCAGAACCTCATTATAATAATGTAGATGAGAGTCTCTGGTCCATATAGAGCAGGACTAGTCAACTAGATTCAGACGATGGTTGGGGGGGGCAGAACCTCATTATAATAATGTAGATGAGAGTCTCTGGTCCATATAAAGCAGGACTAGTCAACTAGATTCAGACGATGGTTGGGGGGGGGCAGAACCTCATTATAATAATGTAGATGAGAGTCTCTGGTCCATATAAAGCAGGACTAGTCAACTAGATTCAGACGATGGTTGGGGGGGGGGCAGAACCTCATTATAATAATGTAGATGAGAGTCTCTGGTCCATATAGAGCAGGACTAGTCAACTAGATTCAGACGATGGTTGGGGGGGGCAGAACCTCATTATAATAATGTAGATGAGAGTCTCTGGTCCATATAAAGCAGGACTAGTCAACTAGATTCAGAAGATGGTTGGGGGGGGGGCAGAACCTCATTATAATAATGTAGATGAGAGTCTCTGGTCCATATAGAGCAGGACTAGTCAACTAGATTCAGACGATGGTTGGGGGGGGGGGCAGAACCTCATTATAATAATGTAGATGAGAGTCTCTGGTCCATATAAAGCAGGACTAGTCAACTAGATTCAGACGATGGTTGGGGGGAGCAGAACCTCATTATAATAATGTAGATGAGAGTCTCTGGTCCATATAAAGCAGGACTAGTCAACTAGATTCAGACGATGGTTGGGGGGGGGGGGGGCAGAACCTCATTATAATAATGTAGATGAGAGTCTCTGGTCCATATAGAGCAGGACTAGTCAACTAGATTCAGACGATGGTTGGGGGGGGCAGAACCTCATTATAATAATGTAGATGAGAGTCTCTGGTCCATATAAAGCAGGACTAGTCAACTAGATTCAGACGATGGTTGGGGGGGGCAGAACCTCATTATAATAATGTAGATGAGAGTCTCTGGTCCATATAAAGCAGGACTAGTCAACTAGATTCAGACGATGGTTGGGGGGGGCAGAACCTCATTATAATAATGTAGATGAGAGTCTCTGGTCCATATAGAGCAGGACTAGTCAACTAGATTCAGACGATGGTTGGGGGGGGCAGAACCTCATTATAATAATGTAGATGAGAGTCTCTGGTCCATATAAAGCAGGACTAGTCAACTAGATTCAGACGATGGTTGGGGGGGGCAGAACCTCATTATAATAATGTAGATGAGAGTCTCTGGTCCATATAGAGCAGGACTAGTCAACTAGATTCAGACGATGGTTGGGGGGGGCAGAACCTCATTATAATAATGTAGATGAGAGTCTCTGGTCCATATAGAGCAGGACTAGTCAACTAGATTCAGACGATGGTTGGGGGGGGGCAGAACCTCATTATAATAATGTAGATGAGAGTCTCTGGTCCATATAAAGCAGGACTAGTCAACTAGATTCAGACGATGGTTGGGGGGGGGGCAGAACCTCATTATAATAATGTAGATGAGAGTCTCTGGTCCATATAAAGCAGGACTAGTCAACTAGATTCAGACGATGGTTGGGGGGGGGGCAGAACCTCATTATAATAATGTAGATGAGAGTCTCTGGTCCATATAAAGCAGGACTAGTCAACTAGATTCAGACGATGGTTGGGGGGGGGCAGAACCTCATTATAATAATGTAGATGAGAGTCTCTGGTCCATATAGAGCAGGACTAGTCAACTAGATTCAGACGATGGTTGGGGGGGGCAGAACCTCATTATAATAATGTAGATGAGAGTCTCTGGTCCATATAAAGCAGGACTAGTCAACTAGATTCAGACGATGGTTGGGGGGGGGGCAGAACCTCATTATAATAATGTAGATGAGAGTCTCTGGTCCATATAAAGCAGGACTAGTCAACTAGATTCAGACGATGGTTGGGGGGGGGGCAGAACCTCATTATAATAATGTAGATGAGAGTCTCTGGTCCATATAAAGCAGGACTAGTCAACTAGATTCAGACGATGGTTGGGGGGGGGGGGCAGAACCTCATTATAATAATGTAGATGAGAGTCTCTGGTCCATATAAAGCAGGACTAGTCAACTAGATTCAGACGATGGTTGGGGGGGGCAGAACCTCATTATAATAATGTAGATGAGAGTCTCTGGTCCATATAAAGCAGGACTAGTCAACTAGATTCAGACGATGGTTGGGGGGGGCAGAACCTCATTATAATAATGTAGATGAGAGTCTCTGGTCCATATAAAGCAGGACTAGTCAACTAGATTCAGACGATGGTTGGGGGGGGTGGGGCAGAACCTCATTATAATAATGTAGATGAGAGTCTCTGGTCCATATAGAGCAGGACTAGTCAACTAGATTCAGACGATGGTTGGGGGGGGCAGAACCTCATTATAATAATGTAGATGAGAGTCTCTGGTCCATATAGAGCAGGACTAGTCAACTAGATTCAGACGATGGTTGGGGGGGGGGGGGGGCAGAACCTCATTATAATAATGTAGATGAGAGTCTCTGGTCCATATAAAGCAGGACTAGTCAACTAGATTCAGACGATGGTTGGGGGGGGGGGGGGGCAGAACCTCATTATAATAATGTAGATGAGAGTCTCTGGTCCATATAAAGCAGGACTAGTCAACTAGATTCAGACGATGGTTGGGGGGGGCAGAACCTCATTATAATAATGTAGATGAGAGTCTCTGGTCCATATAGAGCAGGACTAGTCAACTAGATTCAGACGATGGTTGGGGGGGGCAGAACCTCATTATAATAATGTAGATGAGAGTCTCTGGTCCATATAAAGCAGGACTAGTCAACTAGATTCAGACGATGGTTGGGGGGGGCAGAACCTCATTATAATAATGTAGATGAGAGTCTCTGGTCCATATAGAGCAGGACTAGTCAACTAGATTCAGACGATGGTTGGGGGGGGGGGCAGAACCTCATTATAATAATGTAGATGAGAGTCTCTGGTCCATATAAAGCAGGACTAGTCAACTAGATTCAGACGATGGTTGGGGGGGGGGGCAGAACCTCATTATAATAATGTAGATGAGAGGCTCTGGTCCATATAAAGTAGGACTAGTCAACTAGATTCAGACGATGGTTGGGGGGGGGGGGCAGAACCTCATTATAATAATGTAGATGAGAGTCTCTGGTCCATATAAAGCAGGACTAGTCAACTAGATTCAGACGATGGTTGGGGGGGGGGGGCAGAACCTCATTATAATAATGTAGATGAGAGTCTCTGGTCCATATAAAGCAGGACTAGTCAACTAGATTCAGACGATGGTTGGGGGGGGCAGAACCTCATTATAATAATGTAGATGAGAGTCTCTGGTCCATATAGAGCAGGACTAGTCAACTAGATTCAGACGATGGTTGGGGGGGGCAGAACCTCATTATAATAATGTAGATGAGAGTCTCTGGTCCATATAAAGCAGGACTAGTCAACTAGATTCAGACGATGGTTGGGGGGGGGGCAGAACCTCATTATAATAATGTAGATGAGAGTCTCTGGTCCATATAAAGCAGGACTAGTCAACTAGATTCAGACGATGGTTGGGGGGGGGCAGAACCTCATTATAATAATGTAGATGAGAGTCTCTGGTCCATATAAAGCAGGACTAGTCAACTAGATTCAGACGATGGTTGGGGGGGGCAGAACCTCATTATAATAATGTAGATGAGAGTCTCTGGTCCATATAAAGCAGGACTAGTCAACTAGATTCAGACGATGGTTGGGGGGGGCAGAACCTCATTATAATAATGTAGATGAGAGTCTCTGGTCCATATAAAGCAGGACTAGTCAACTAGATTCAGACGATGGTTGGGGGGGGCAGAACCTCATTATAATAATGTAGATGAGAGTCTCTGGTCCATATAGAGCAGGACTAGTCAACTAGATTCAGACGATGGTTGGGGGGGGCAGAACCTCATTATAATAATGTAGATGAGAGTCTCTGGTCCATATAAAGCAGGACTAGTCAACTAGATTCAGACGATGGTTGGGGGGGGGGCAGAACCTCATTATAATAATGTAGATGAGAGTCTCTGGTTCATATAAAGCAGGACTAGTCAACTAGATTCAGACGATGGTTGGGGGGGGCAGAACCTCATTATAATAATGTAGATGAGAGTCTCTGGTCCATATAGAGCAGGACTAGTCAACTAGATTCAGACGATGGTTGGGGGGGGGGCAGAACCTCATTATAATAATGTAGATGAGAGTCTCTGGTCCATATAAAGCAGGACTAGTCAACTAGATTCAGACGATGGTTGGGGGGGGGGCAGAACCTCATTATAATAATGTAGATGAGAGTCTCTGGTCCATATAAAGCAGGACTAGTCAACTAGATTCAGACGATGGTTGGGGGGGGGGCAGAACCTCATTATAATAATGTAGATGAGAGTCTCTGGTCCATATAGAGCAGGACTAGTCAACTAGATTCAGACGATGGTTGGGGGGGGCAGAACCTCATTATAATAATGTAGATGAGAGTCTCTGGTCCATATAAAGCAGGACTAGTCAACTAGATTCAGACGATGGTTGGGGGGGGCAGAACCTCATTATAATAATGTAGATGAGAGTCTCTGGTCCATATAAAGCAGGACTAGTCAACTAGATTCAGACGATGGTTGGGGGGGGTGGGGCAGAACCTCATTATAATAATGTAGATGAGAGTCTCTGGTCCATATAGAGCAGGACTAGTCAACTAGATTCAGACGATGGTTGGGGGGGGGGGGCAGAACCTCATTATAATAATGTAGATGAGAGTCTCTGGTCCATATAGAGCAGGACTAGTCAACTAGATTCAGACGATGGTTGGGGGGGGGGGCAGAACCTCATTATAATAATGTAGATGAGAGTCTCTGGTCCATATAGAGCAGGACTAGTCAACTAGATTCAGACGATGGTTGGGGGGGGGGCAGAACCTCATTATAATAATGTAGATGAGAGTCTCTGGTCCATATAGAGCAGGACTAGTCAACTAGATTCAGACGATGGTTGGGGGGGGCAGAACCTCATTATAATAATGTAGATGAGAGTCTCTGGTCCATATAGAGCAGGACTAGTCAACTAGATTCAGACGATGGTTGGGGGGGGGCAGAACCTCATTATAATAATGTAGATGAGAGTCTCTGGTCCATATAGAGCAGGACTAGTCAACTAGATTCAGACGATGGTTGGGGGGGGCAGAACCTCATTATAATAATGTAGATGAGAGTCTCTGGTCCATATAGAGCAGGACTAGTCAACTAGATTCAGACGATGGTTGGGGGGGGGGCAGAACCTCATTATAATAATGTAGATGAGAGTCTCTGGTCCATATAAAGCAGGACTAGTCAACTAGATTCAGACGATGGTTGGGGGGGGGGCAGAACCTCATTATAATAATGTAGATGAGAGTCTCTGGTCCATATAAAGCAGGACTAGTCAACTAGATTCAGACGATGGTTGGGGGGGGCAGAACCTCATTATAATAATGTAGATGAGAGTCTCTGGTCCATATAGAGCAGGACTAGTCAACTAGATTCAGACGATGGTTGGGGGGGGGGGGGCAGAACCTCATTATAATAATGTAGATGAGAGTCTCTGGTCCATATAAAGCAGGACTAGTCAACTAGATTCAGACGATGGTTGGGGGGGGCAGAACCTCATTATAATAATGTAGATGAGAGTCTCTGGTCCATATAAAGCAGGACTAGTCAACTAGATTCAGACGATGGTTGGGGGGGGGGCAGAACCTCATTATAATAATGTAGATGAGAGTCTCTGGTTCATATAGAGCAGGACTAGTCAACTAGATTCAGACGATGGTTGGGGGGGGGGGGGGGCAGAACCTCATTATAATAATGTAGATGAGAGTCTCTGGTTCATATAGAGCAGGACTAGTCAACTAGATTCAGACGATGGTTGGGGGGGGCAGAACCTCATTCTAATAATGTAGATGAGAGTCTCTGGTCCATATAAAGCAGGACTAGTCAACTAGATTCAGACGATGGTTGGGGGGGGGGGCAGAACCTCATTATAATAATGTAGATGAGAGTCTCTGGTCCATATAAAGCAGGACTAGTCAACTAGATTCAGACGATGGTTGGGGGGGGGGGCAGAACCTCATTATAATAATGTAGATGAGAGTCTCTGGTCCATATAGAGCAGGACTAGTCAACTAGATTCAGACGATGGTTGGGGGGGGGGGCAGAACCTCATTATAATAATGTAGATGAGAGTCTCTGGTCCATATAAAGCAGGACTAGTCAACTAGATTCAGACGATGGTTGGGGGGGGCAGAACCTCATTATAATAATGTAGATGAGAGTCTCTGGTCCATATAGAGCAGGACTAGTCAACTAGATTCAGACGATGGTTGGGGGGGCAGAACCTCATTATAATAATGTAGATGAGAGTCTCTGGTCCATATAAAGCAGGACTAGTCAACTAGATTCAGACGATGGTTGGGGGGGGCAGAACCTCATTATAATAATGTAGATGAGAGTCTCTGGTCCATATAAAGCAGGACTAGTCAACTAGATTCAGACGATGGTTGGGGGGGGGGCAGAACCTCATTATAATAATGTAGATGAGAGTCTCTGGTCCATATAAAGCAGGACTAGTCAACTAGATTCAGACGATGGTTGGGGGGGGGGGCAGAACCTCATTATAATAATGTAGATGAGAGTCTCTGGTCCATATAAAGCAGGACTAGTCAACTAGATTCAGACGATGGTTGGGGGGGGCAGAACCTCATTATAATAATGTAGATGAGAGTCTCTGGTCCATATAAAGCAGGACTAGTCAACTAGATTCAGACGATGGTTGGGGGGGGGGCAGAACCTCATTATAATAATGTAGATGAGAGTCTCTGGTCCATATAAAGCAGGACTAGTCAACTAGATTCAGACGATGGTTGGGGGGGGCAGAACCTCATTATAATAATGTAGATGAGAGGCTCTGGTCCATATAAAGCAGGACTAGTCAACTAGATTCAGACGATGGTTGGGGGGGGGGGCAGAACCTCATTATAATAATGTAGATGAGAGTCTCTGGTCCATATAAAGCAGGACTAGTCAACTAGATTCAGACGATGGTTGGGGGGGGGCAGAACCTCATTATAATAATGTAGATGAGAGTCTCTGGTCCATATAAAGCAGGACTAGTCAACTAGATTCAGACGATGGTTGGGGGGGGGCAGAACCTCATTATAATAATGTAGATGAGAGTCTCTGGTCCATATAAAGCAGGACTAGTCAACTAGATTCAGACGATGGTTGGGGGGGGGGGCAGAACCTCATTATAATAATGTAGATGAGAGTCTCTGGTCCATATAAAGCAGGACTAGTCAACTAGATTCAGACGATGGTTGGGGGGGGGGGGCAGAACCTCATTATAATAATGTAGATGAGAGTCTCTGGTCCATATAGAGCAGGACTAGTCAACTAGATTCAGACGATGGTTGGGGGGGGGGGGCAGAACCTCATTATAATAATGTAGATGAGAGTCTCTGGTCCATATAGAGCAGGACTAGTCAACTAGATTCAGACGATGGTTGGGGGGGGCAGAACCTCATTCTAATAATGTAGATGAGAGTCTCTGGTCCATATAAAGCAGGACTAGTCAACTAGATTCAGACGATGGTTGGGGGGGGGCAGAACCTCATTATAATAATGTAGATGAGAGTCTCTGGTCCATATAGAGCAGGACTAGTCAACTAGATTCAGACGATGGTTGGGGGGGGCAGAACCTCATTATAATAATGTAGATGAGAGTCTCTGGTCCATATAGAGCAGGACTAGTCAACTAGATTCAGACGATGGTTGGGGGGGGCAGAACCTCATTATAATAATGTAGATGAGAGTCTCTGGTCCATATAAAGCAGGACTAGTCAACTAGATTCAGACGATGGTTGGGGGGGGGGGGGGCAGAACCTCATTATAATAATGTAGATGAGAGTCTCTGGTCCATATAAAGCAGGACTAGTCAACTAGATTCAGACGATGGTTGGGGGGGGGGCAGAACCTCATTATAATAATGTAGATGAGAGTCTCTGGTCCATATAGAGCAGGACTAGTCAACTAGATTCAGACGATGGTTGGGGGGGGCAGAACCTCATTATAATAATGTAGATGAGAGTCTCTGGTCCATATAGAGCAGGACTAGTCAACTAGATTCAGACGATGGTTGGGGGGGGGGCAGAACCTCATTATAATAATGTAGATGAGAGTCTCTGGTCCATATAGAGCAGGACTAGTCAACTAGATTCAGACGATGGTTGGGGGGGGGGGCAGAACCTCATTATAATAATGTAGATGAGAGTCTCTGGTCCATATAAAGCAGGACTAGTCAACTAGATTCAGACGATGGTTGGGGGGGGGGGGGGGCAGAACCTCATTATAATAATGTAGATGAGAGTCTCTGGTCCATATAGAGCAGGACTAGTCAACTAGATTCAGACGATGGTTGGGGGGGGGGGCAGAACCTCATTCTAATAATGTAGATGAGAGTCTCTGGTTCATATAGAGCAGGACTAGTCAACTAGATTCAGACGATGGTTGGGGGGGCAGAACCTCATTATAATAATGTAGATGAGAGTCTCTGGTCCATATAAAGCAGGACTAGTCAACTAGATTCAGACGATGGTTGGGGGGGGGGGCAGAACCTCATTATAATAATGTAGATGAGAGTCTCTGGTTCATATAGAGCAGGACTAGTCAACTAGATTCAGACGATGGTTGGGGGGGGGGGGGGCAGAACCTCATTATAATAATGTAGATGAGAGTCTCTGGTTCATATAGAGCAGGACTAGTCAACTAGATTCAGACGATGGTTGGGGGGGCAGAACCTCATTATAATAATGTAGATGAGAGTCTCTGGTCCATATAAAGCAGGACTAGTCAACTAGATTCAGACGATGGTTGGGGGGGGGGGCAGAACCTCATTATAATAATGTAGATGAGAGTCTCTGGTTCATATAGAGCAGGACTAGTCAACTAGATTCAGACGATGGTTGGGGGGGGGGGGGGGCAGAACCTCATTATAATAATGTAGATGAGAGTCTCTGGTTCATATAGAGCAGGACTAGTCAACTAGATTCAGACGATGGTTGGGGGGGGCAGAACCTCATTCTAATAATGTAGATGAGAGTCTCTGGTCCATATAAAGCAGGACTAGTCAACTAGATTCAGACGATGGTTGGGGGGGGGGGGGGGCAGAACCTCATTATAATAATGTAGATGAGAGTCTCTGGTCCATATAGAGCAGGACTAGTCAACTAGATTCAGACGATGGTTGGGGGGGGCAGAACCTCATTCTAATAATGTAGATGAGAGTCTCTGGTCCATATAGAGCAGGACTAGTCAACTAGATTCAGACGATGGTTGGGGGGGGGGCAGAACCTCATTCTAATAATGTAGATGAGAGTCTCTGGTCCATATAGAGCAGGACTAGTCAACTAGATTCAGACGATGGTTGGGGGGGGGGCAGAACCTCATTATAATAATGTAGATGAGAGTCTCTGGTCCATATAAAGCAGGACTAGTCAACTAGATTCAGACGATGGTTGGGGGGGGGGGCAGAACCTCATTATAATAATGTAGATGAGAGTCTCTGGTCCATATAGAGCAGGACTAGTCAACTAGATTCAGACGATGGTTGGGGGGGGGGCAGAACCTCATTATAATAATGTAGATGAGAGTCTCTGGTCCATATAGAGCAGGACTAGTCAACTAGATTCAGACGATGGTTGGGGGGGGGGCAGAACCTCATTATAATAATGTAGATGAGAGTCTCTGGTCCATATAAAGCAGGACTAGTCAACTAGATTCAGACGATGGTTGGGGGGGGCAGAACCTCATTATAATAATGTAGATGAGAGTCTCTGGTCCATATAAAGCAGGACTAGTCAACTAGATTCAGACGATGGTTGGGGGGGGGCAGAACCTCATTATAATAATGTAGATGAGAGTCTCTGGTCCATATAAAGCAGGACTAGTCAACTAGATTCAGACGATGGTTGGGGGGGGGCAGAACCTCATTATAATAATGTAGATGAGAGTCTCTGGTCCATATAAAGCAGGACTAGTCAACTAGATTCAGACGATGGTTGGGGGGGGGGCAGAACCTCATTATAATAATGTAGATGAGAGTCTCTGGTCCATATAAAGCAGGACTAGTCAACTAGATTCAGACGATGGTTGGGGGGGGGCAGAACCTCATTATAATAATGTAGATGAGAGTCTCTGGTCCATATAAAGCAGGACTAGTCAACTAGATTCAGACGATGGTTGGGGGGGGGCAGAACCTCATTATAATAATGTAGATGAGAGTCTCTGGTCCATATAAAGCAGGACTAGTCAACTAGATTCAGACGATGGTTGGGGGGGGGGGGCAGAACCTCATTATAATAATGTAGATGAGAGTCTCTGGTCCATATAAAGCAGGACTAGTCAACTAGATTCAGACGATGGTTGGGGGGGGGGGCAGAACCTCATTATAATAATGTAGATGAGAGTCTCTGGTCCATATAAAGCAGGACTAGTCAACTAGATTCAGACGATGGTTGGGGGGGGCAGAACCTCATTATAATAATGTAGATGAGAGTCTCTGGTCCATATAAAGCAGGACTAGTCAACTAGATTCAGACGATGGTTGGGGGGGGGGGCAGAACCTCATTATAATAATGTAGATGAGAGTCTCTGGTCCATATAGAGCAGGACTAGTCAACTAGATTCAGACGATGGTTGGGGGGGGTGGGGCAGAACCTCATTATAATAATGTAGATGAGAGTCTCTGGTCCATATAAAGCAGGACTAGTCAACTAGATTCAGACGATGGTTGGGGGGGGCAGAACCTCATTATAATAATGTAGATGAGAGTCTCTGGTCCATATAAAGCAGGACTAGTCAACTAGATTCAGACGATGGTTGGGGGGGGGGCAGAACCTCATTATAATAATGTAGATGAGAGTCTCTGGTCCATATAGAGCAGGACTAGTCAACTAGATTCAGACGATGGTTGGGGGGGGCAGAACCTCATTATAATAATGTAGATGAGAGTCTCTGGTCCATATAAAGCAGGACTAGTCAACTAGATTCAGACGATGGTTGGGGGGGGGGGCAGAACCTCATTATAATAATGTAGATGAGAGTCTCTGGTCCATATAAAGCAGGACTAGTCAACTAGATTCAGACGATGGTTGGGGGGGGGGGCAGAACCTCATTATAATAATGTAGATGAGAGTCTCTGGTCCATATAAAGCAGGACTAGTCAACTAGATTCAGACGATGGTTGGGGGGGCAGAACCTCATTATAATAATGTAGATGAGAGTCTCTGGTCCATATAAAGCAGGACTAGTCAACTAGATTCAGACGATGGTTGGGGGGGGCAGAACCTCATTATAATAATGTAGATGAGAGTCTCTGGTCCATATAAAGCAGGACTAGTCAACTAGATTCAGACGATGGTTGGGGGGGGGGCAGAACCTCATTATAATAATGTAGATGAGAGTCTCTGGTCCATATAAAGCAGGACTAGTCAACTAGATTCAGACGATGGTTGGGGGGGGGCAGAACCTCATTATAATAATGTAGATGAGAGTCTCTGGTCCATATAAAGCAGGACTAGTCAACTAGATTCAGACGATGGTTGGGGGGGGGGGCAGAACCTCATTATAATAATGTAGATGAGAGTCTCTGGTCCATATAAAGCAGGACTAGTCAACTAGATTCAGACGATGGTTGGGGGGGGGGGCAGAACCTCATTATAATAATGTAGATGAGAGTCTCTGGTCCATATAAAGCAGGACTAGTCAACTAGATTCAGACGATGGTTGGGGGGGGGGCAGAACCTCATTATAATAATGTAGATGAGAGTCTCTGGTCCATATAAAGCAGGACTAGTCAACTAGATTCAGACGATGGTTGGGGGGGGGGGCAGAACCTCATTATAATAATGTAGATGAGAGTCTCTGGTCCATATAAAGCAGGACTAGTCAACTAGATTCAGACGATGGTTGGGGGGGGGGGCAGAACCTCATTATAATAATGTAGATGAGAGTCTCTGGTCCATATAAAGCAGGACTAGTCAACTAGATTCAGACGATGGTTGGGGGGGGGGCAGAACCTCATTATAATAATGTAGATGAGAGTCTCTGGTCCATATAAAGCAGGACTAGTCAACTAGATTCAGACGATGGTTGGGGGGGGGGCAGAACCTCATTATAATAATGTAGATGAGAGTCTCTGGTCCATATAGAGCAGGACTAGTCAACTAGATTCAGACGATGGTTGGGGGGGGGCAGAACCTCATTATAATAATGTAGATGAGAGTCTCTGGTCCATATAAAGCAGGACTAGTCAACTAGATTCAGACGATGGTTGGGGGGGGCAGAACCTCATTATAATAATGTAGATGAGAGTCTCTGGTCCATATAAAGCAGGACTAGTCAACTAGATTCAGACGATGGTTGGGGGGGGGGGCAGAACCTCATTATAATAATGTAGATGAGAGTCTCTGGTCCATATAAAGCAGGACTAGTCAACTAGATTCAGACGATGGTTGGGGGGGGGGGCAGAACCTCATTATAATAATGTAGATGAGAGTCTCTGGTCCATATAAAGCAGGACTAGTCAACTAGATTCAGACGATGGTTGGGGGGGCAGAACCTCATTATAATAATGTAGATGAGAGTCTCTGGTCCATATAAAGCAGGACTAGTCAACTAGATTCAGACGATGGTTGGGGGGGGGGCAGAACCTCATTATAATAATGTAGATGAGAGTCTCTGGTCCATATAAAGCAGGACTAGTCAACTAGATTCAGACGATGGTTGGGGGGGGGGCAGAACCTCATTATAATAATGTAGATGAGAGTCTCTGGTCCATATAAAGCAGGACTAGTCAACTAGATTCAGACGATGGTTGGGGGGGGGGGCAGAACCTCATTATAATAATGTAGATGAGAGTCTCTGGTCCATATAAAGCAGGACTAGTCAACTAGATTCAGACGATGGTTGGGGGGGGGGCAGAACCTCATTATAATAATGTAGATGAGAGTCTCTGGTCCATATAGAGCAGGACTAGTCAACTAGATTCAGACGATGGTTGGGGGGTGGGGCAGAACCTCATTATAATAATGTAGATGAGAGTCTCTGGTCCATATAGAGCAGGACTAGTCAACTAGATTCAGACGATGGTTGGGGGGGGGCAGAACCTCATTATAATAATGTAGATGAGAGTCTCTGGTCCATATAGAGCAGGACTAGTCAACTAGATTCAGACGATGGTTGGGGGGGGGGGCAGAACCTCATTATAATAATGTAGATGAGAGTCTCTGGTCCATATAAAGCAGGACTAGTCAACTAGATTCAGACGATGGTTGGGGGGGCAGAACCTCATTATAATAATGTAGATGAGAGTCTCTGGTCCATATAAAGCAGGACTAGTCAACTAGATTCAGACGATGGTTGGGGGGGGGGCAGAACCTCATTATAATAATGTAGATGAGAGTCTCTGGTCCATATAGAGCAGGACTAGTCAACTAGATTCAGACGATGGTTGGGGGGGGGGCAGAACCTCATTATAATAATGTAGATGAGAGTCTCTGGTCCATATAAAGCAGGACTAGTCAACTAGATTCAGACGATGGTTGGGGGGGGGGCAGAACCTCATTCTAATAATGTAGATGAGAGTCTCTGGTCCATATAGAGCAGGACTAGTCAACTAGATTCAGACGATGGTTGGGGGGGGGGGGGGCAGAACCTCATTATAATAATGTAGATGAGAGTCTCTGGTCCATATAAAGCAGGACTAGTCAACTAGATTCAGACGATGGTTGGGGGGGGGGGCAGAACCTCATTATAATAATGTAGATGAGAGTCTCTGGTCCATATAAAGCAGGACTAGTCAACTAGATTCAGACGATGGTTGGGGGGGGGGGGGCAGAACCTCATTATAATAATGTAGATGAGAGTCTCTGGTCCATATAAAGCAGGACTAGTCAACTAGATTCAGAAGATGGTTGGGGGGGGCAGAACCTCATTATAATAATGTAGATGAGAGTCTCTGGTCCATATAAAGCAGGACTAGTCAACTAGATTCAGACGATGGTTGGGGGGGGGGGCAGAACCTCATTATAATAATGTAGATGAGAGTCTCTGGTCCATATAAAGCAGGACTAGTCAACTAGATTCAGACGATGGTTGGGGGGGGGGGGCAGAACCTCATTATAATAATGTAGATGAGAGTCTCTGGTCCATATAAAGCAGGACTAGTCAACTAGATTCAGACGATGGTTGGGGGGGGGGCAGAACCTCATTATAATAATGTAGATGAGAGTCTCTGGTCCATATAGAGCAGGACTAGTCAACTAGATTCAGACGATGGTTGGGGGGGGCAGAACCTCATTATAATAATGTAGATGAGAGTCTCTGGTCCATATAGAGCAGGACTAGTCAACTAGATTCAGACGATGGTTGGGGGGGGGGGCAGAACCTCATTATAATAATGTAGATGAGAGTCTCTGGTCCATATAAAGCAGGACTAGTCAACTAGATTCAGACGATGGTTGGGGGGGGGGGCAGAACCTCATTATAATAATGTAGATGAGAGTCTCTGGTCCATATAAAGCAGGACTAGTCAACTAGATTCAGACGATGGTTGGGGGGGGCAGAACCTCATTATAATAATGTAGATGAGAGTCTCTGGTCCATATAAAGCAGGACTAGTCAACTAGATTCAGACGATGGTTGGGGGGGGCAGAACCTCATTATAATAATGTAGATGAGAGTCTCTGGTCCATATAGAGCAGGACTAGTCAACTAGATTCAGACGATGGTTGGGGGGGGGGCAGAACCTCATTATAATAATGTAGATGAGAGTCTCTGGTCCATATAAAGCAGGACTAGTCAACTAGATTCAGACGATGGTTGGGGGGAGCAGAACCTCATTATAATAATGTAGATGAGAGTCTCTGGTCCATATAAAGCAGGACTAGTCAACTAGATTCAGACGATGGTTGGGGGGGGCAGAACCTCATTATAATAATGTAGATGAGAGTCTCTGGTCCATATAAAGCAGGACTAGTCAACTAGATTCAGACGATGGTTGGGGGGGGTGGGGCAGAACCTCATTATAATAATGTAGATGAGAGTCTCTGGTCCATATAAAGCAGGACTAGTCAACTAGATTCAGACGATGGTTGGGGGGGGCAGAACCTCATTATAATAATGTAGATGAGAGTCTCTGGTCCATATAAAGCAGGACTAGTCAACTAGATTCAGACGATGGTTGGGGGGGGGGCAGAACCTCATTATAATAATGTAGATGAGAGTCTCTGGTCCATATAGAGCAGGACTAGTCAACTAGATTCAGACGATGGTTGGGGGGGGCAGAACCTCATTATAATAATGTAGATGAGAGTCTCTGGTCCATATAAAGCAGGACTAGTCAACTAGATTCAGACGATGGTTGGGGGGGGGGGGGGCAGAACCTCATTATAATAATGTAGATGAGAGTCTCTGGTCCATATAGAGCAGGACTAGTCAACTAGATTCAGACGATGGTTGGGGGGGCAGAACCTCATTATAATAATGTAGATGAGAGTCTCTGGTCCATATAGAGCAGGACTAGTCAACTAGATTCAGACGATGGTTGGGGGGGGGGGGGGCAGAACCTCATTATAATAATGTAGATGAGAGTCTCTGGTCCATATAAAGCAGGACTAGTCAACTAGATTCAGACGATGGTTGGGGGGGGGGCAGAACCTCATTATAATAATGTAGATGAGAGTCTCTGGTCCATATAGAGCAGGACTAGTCAACTAGATTCAGACGATGGTTGGGGGGGGGCAGAACCTCATTATAATAATGTAGATGAGAGTCTCTGGTCCATATAGAGCAGGACTAGTCAACTAGATTCAGACGATGGTTGGGGGGGGGGGCAGAACCTCATTATAATAATGTAGATGAGAGTCTCTGGTCCATATAGAGCAGGACTAGTCAACTAGATTCAGACGATGGTTGGGGGGGGCAGAACCTCATTATAATAATGTAGATGAGAGTCTCTGGTCCATATAGAGCAGGACTAGTCAACTAGATTCAGACGATGGTTGGGGGGGGGCAGAACCTCATTATAATAATGTAGATGAGAGTCTCTGGTCCATATAGAGCAGGACTAGTCAACTAGATTCAGACGATGGTTGGGGGGGGGCAGAACCTCATTATAATAATGTAGATGAGAGTCTCTGGTCCATATAGAGCAGGACTAGTCAACTAGATTCAGACGATGGTTGGGGGGGGGCAGAACCTCATTATAATAATGTAGATGAGAGTCTCTGGTCCATATAGAGCAGGACTAGTCAACTAGATTCAGACGATGGTTGGGGGGGGGCAGAACCTCATTATAATAATGTAGATGAGAGTCTCTGGTCCATATAAAGCAGGACTAGTCAACTAGATTCAGACGATGGTTGGGGGGGGGGGCAGAACCTCATTATAATAATGTAGATGAGAGTCTCTGGTCCATATAAAGCAGGACTAGTCAACTAGATTCAGACGATGGTTGGGGGGGGGCAGAACCTCATTATAATAATGTAGATGAGAGTCTCTGGTCCATATAAAGCAGGACTAGTCAACTAGATTCAGACGATGGTTGGGGGGGGCAGAACCTCATTATAATAATGTAGATGAGAGTCTCTGGTCCATATAAAGCAGGACTAGTCAACTAGATTCAGACGATGGTTGGGGGGGGCAGAACCTCATTATAATAATGTAGATGAGAGTCTCTGGTCCATATAAAGCAGGACTAGTCAACTAGATTCAGACGATGGTTGGGGGGGGGGGGGGGCAGAACCTCATTATAATAATGTAGATGAGAGTCTCTGGTCCATATAAAGCAGGACTAGTCAACTAGATTCAGACGATGGTTGGGGGGGGCAGAACCTCATTATAATAATGTAGATGAGAGTCTCTGGTCCATATAAAGCAGGACTAGTCAACTAGATTCAGACGATGGTTGGGGGGGGCAGAACCTCATTATAATAATGTAGATGAGAGTCTCTGGTCCATATAAAGCAGGACTAGTCAACTAGATTCAGACGATGGTTGGGGGGGGGGGGGGGCAGAACCTCATTATAATAATGTAGATGAGAGTCTCTGGTCCATATAGAGCAGGACTAGTCAACTAGATTCAGACGATGGTTGGGGGGGGCAGAACCTCATTATAATAATGTAGATGAGAGTCTCTGGTCCATATAGAGCAGGACTAGTCAACTAGATTCAGACGATGGTTGGGGGGGGGGCAGAACCTCATTATAATAATGTAGATGAGAGTCTCTGGTCCATATAAAGCAGGACTAGTCAACTAGATTCAGACGATGGTTGGGGGGGGGGGGGGGCAGAACCTCATTATAATAATGTAGATGAGAGTCTCTGGTCCATATAAAGCAGGACTAGTCAACTAGATTCAGACGATGGTTGGGGGGGGCAGAACCTCATTATAATAATGTAGATGAGAGTCTCTGGTCCATATAAAGCAGGACTAGTCAACTAGATTCAGACGATGGTTGGGGGGAGCAGAACCTCATTATAATAATGTAGATGAGAGTCTCTGGTCCATATAAAGCAGGACTAGTCAACTAGATTCAGACGATGGTTGGGGGGGGCAGAACCTCATTATAATAATGTAGATGAGAGTCTCTGGTCCATATAAAGCAGGACTAGTCAACTAGATTCAGACGATGGTTGGGGGGGGTGGGGCAGAACCTCATTATAATAATGTAGATGAGAGTCTCTGGTCCATATAAAGCAGGACTAGTCAACTAGATTCAGACGATGGTTGGGGGGGGGGGCAGAACCTCATTATAATAATGTAGATGAGAGTCTCTGGTCCATATAGAGCAGGACTAGTCAACTAGATTCAGACGATGGTTGGGGGGGGCAGAACCTCATTATAATAATGTAGATGAGAGTCTCTGGTCCATATAAAGCAGGACTAGTCAACTAGATTCAGAAGATGGTTGGGGGGGGGGCAGAACCTCATTATAATAATGTAGATGAGAGTCTCTGGTCCATATAAAGCAGGACTAGTCAACTAGATTCAGACGATGGTTGGGGGGGGGGCAGAACCTCATTATAATAATGTAGATGAGAGTCTCTGGTCCATATAAAGCAGGACTAGTCAACTAGATTCAGACGATGGTTGGGGGGGGCAGAACCTCATTATAATAATGTAGATGAGAGTCTCTGGTCCATATAAAGCAGGACTAGTCAACTAGATTCAGACGATGGTTGGGGGGGGCAGAACCTCATTATAATAATGTAGATGAGAGTCTCTGGTCCATATAAAGCAGGACTAGTCAACTAGATTCAGACGATGGTTGGGGGGGGGGGCAGAACCTCATTATAATAATGTAGATGAGAGTCTCTGGTCCATATAAAGCAGGACTAGTCAACTAGATTCAGACGATGGTTGGGGGGGGGGCAGAACCTCATTATAATAATGTAGATGAGAGTCTCTGGTCCATATAAAGCAGGACTAGTCAACTAGATTCAGACGATGGTTGGGGGGGGCAGAACCTCATTATAATAATGTAGATGAGAGGCTCTGGTCCATATAGAGCAGGACTAGTCAACTAGATTCAGACGATGGTTGGGGGGGGCAGAACCTCATTATAATAATGTAGATGAGAGTCTCTGGTCCATATAAAGCAGGACTAGTCAACTAGATTCAGACGATGGTTGGGGGGGGCAGAACCTCATTATAATAATGTAGATGAGAGTCTCTGGTCCATATAAAGCAGGACTAGTCAACTAGATTCAGACGATGGTTGGGGGGGGCAGAACCTCATTATAATAATGTAGATGAGAGTCTCTGGTCCATATAAAGCAGGACTAGTCAACTAGATTCAGACGATGGTTGGGGGGGGGTGGGGCAGAACCTCATTATAATAATGTAGATGAGAGTCTCTGGTCCATATAAAGCAGGACTAGTCAACTAGATTCAGACGATGGTTGGGGGGGGGGCAGAACCTCATTATAATAATGTAGATGAGAGTCTCTGGTCCATATAGAGCAGGACTAGTCAACTAGATTCAGACGATGGTTGGGGGGGGCAGAACCTCATTATAATAATGTAGATGAGAGTCTCTGGTCCATATAAAGCAGGACTAGTCAACTAGATTCAGACGATGGTTGGGGGGGGCAGAACCTCATTATAATAATGTAGATGAGAGTCTCTGGTCCATATAAAGCAGGACTAGTCAACTAGATTCAGACGATGGTTGGGGGGGGGGGGCAGAACCTCATTATAATAATGTAGATGAGAGTCTCTGGTCCATATAAAGCAGGACTAGTCAACTAGATTCAGACGATGGTTGGGGGGGGCAGAACCTCATTATAATAATGTAGATGAGAGTCTCTGGTCCATATAAAGCAGGACTAGTCAACTAGATTCAGACGATGGTTGGGGGGGGGCAGAACCTCATTATAATAATGTAGATGAGAGTCTCTGGTTCATATAGAGCAGGACTAGTCAACTAGATTCAGACGATGGTTGGGGGGGGGGCAGAACCTCATTATAATAATGTAGATGAGAGTCTCTGGTCCATATAGAGCAGGACTAGTCAACTAGATTCAGACGATGGTTGGGGGGGGGGGGGGGCAGAACCTCATTATAATAATGTAGATGAGAGTCTCTGGTCCATATAAAGCAGGACTAGTCAACTAGATTCAGACGATGGTTGGGGGGGGGCAGAACCTCATTATAATAATGTAGATGAGAGTCTCTGGTCCATATAAAGCAGGACTAGACAACTAGATTCAGACGATGGTTGGGGGGGGGGGCAGAACCTCATTATAATAATGTAGATGAGAGTCTCTGGTTCATATAGAGCAGGACTAGTCAACTAGATTCAGACGATGGTTGGGGGGGGGCAGAACCTCATTATAATAATGTAGATGAGAGTCTCTGGTCCATATAGAGCAGGACTAGTCAACTAGATTCAGACGATGGTTGGGGGGGGGGCAGAACCTCATTATAATAATGTAGATGAGAGTCTCTGGTCCATATAAAGCAGGACTAGTCAACTAGATTCAGACGATGGTTGGGGGGGGCAGAACCTCATTATAATAATGTAGATGAGAGTCTCTGGTCCATATAGAGCAGGACTAGTCAACTAGATTCAGACGATGGTTGGGGGGGGCAGAACCTCATTATAATAATGTAGATGAGAGTCTCTGGTCCATATAAAGCAGGACTAGTCAACTAGATTCAGACGATGGTTGGGGGGGGCAGAACCTCATTATAATAATGTAGATGAGAGTCTCTGGTCCATATAAAGCAGGACTAGTCAACTAGATTCAGACGATGGTTGGGGGGGGCAGAACCTCATTATAATAATGTAGATGAGAGTCTCTGGTCCATATAAAGCAGGACTAGTCAACTAGATTCAGACGATGGTTGGGGGGGGGCAGAACCTCATTATAATAATGTAGATGAGAGTCTCTGGTCCATATAGAGCAGGACTAGTCAACTAGATTCAGACGATGGTTGGGGGGGTGGGGCAGAACCTCATTATAATAATGTAGATGAGAGTCTCTGGTCCATATAGAGCAGGACTAGTCAACTAGATTCAGACGATGGTTGGGGGGGGGCAGAACCTCATTATAATAATGTAGATGAGAGTCTCTGGTCCATATAGAGCAGGACTAGTCAACTAGATTCAGACGATGGTTGGGGGGGGGGCAGAACCTCATTATAATAATGTAGATGAGAGTCTCTGGTCCATATAAAGCAGGACTAGTCAACTAGATTCAGACGATGGTTGGGGGGGGGGGGCAGAACCTCATTATAATAATGTAGATGAGAGTCTCTGGTCCATATAGAGCAGGACTAGTCAACTAGATTCAGACGATGGTTGGGGGGGAGCAGAACCTCATTATAATAATGTAGATAAGAGTCTCTGGTCCATATAGAGCAGGACTAGTCAACTAGATTCAGACGATGGTTGGGGGGGGCAGAACCTCATTATAATAATGTAGATGAGAGTCTCTGGTCCATATAAAGCAGGACTAGTCAACTAGATTCAGACGATGGTTGGGGGGGGGGGCAGAACCTCATTATAATAATGTAGATGAGAGTCTCTGGTCCATATAGAGCAGGACTAGTCAACTAGATTCAGACGATGGTTGGGGGGGGCAGAACCTCATTATAATAATGTAGATGAGAGTCTCTGGTCCATATAGAGCAGGACTAGTCAACTAGATTCAGACGATGGTTGGGGGGGGCAGAACCTCATTATAATAATGTAGATGAGAGTCTCTGGTCCATATAAAGCAGGACTAGTCAACTAGATTCAGACGATGGTTGGGGGGGGGGCAGAACCTCATTATAATAATGTAGATGAGAGTCTCTGGTCCATATAAAGCAGGACTAGTCAACTAGATTCAGACGATGGTTGGGGGGGGCAGAACCTCATTATAATAATGTAGATGAGAGTCTCTGGTCCATATAAAGCAGGACTAGTCAACTAGATTCAGACGATGGTTGGGGGGGGGGCAGAACCTCATTATAATAATGTAGATGAGAGTCTCTGGTCCATATAAAGCAGGACTAGTCAACTAGATTCAGACGATGGTTGGGGGGGGCAGAACCTCATTATAATAATGTAGATGAGAGTCTCTGGTCCATATAGAGCAGGACTAGTCAACTAGATTCAGACGATGGTTGGGGGGGGCAGAACCTCATTATAATAATGTAGATGAGAGTCTCTGGTCCATATAAAGCAGGACTAGTCAACTAGATTCAGACGATGGTTGGGGGGGGGCAGAACCTCATTATAATAATGTAGATGAGAGTCTCTGGTCCATATAAAGCAGGACTAGTCAACTAGATTCAGACGATGGTTGGGGGGGGGCAGAACCTCATTATAATAATGTAGATGAGAGTCTCTGGTTCATATAGAGCAGGACTAGTCAACTAGATTCAGACGATGGTTGGGGGGGGGCAGAACCTCATTATAATAATGTAGATGAGAGTCTCTGGTCCATATAAAGCAGGACTAGTCAACTAGATTCAGACGATGGTTGGGGGGGGGGCAGAACCTCATTATAATAATGTAGATGAGAGTCTCTGGTCCATATAAAGCAGGACTAGTCAACTAGATTCAGACGATGGTTGGGGGGGGGGCAGAACCTCATTATAATAATGTAGATGAGAGTCTCTGGTCCATATAAAGCAGGACTAGTCAACTAGATTCAGACGATGGTTGGGGGGGGGCAGAACCTCATTATAATAATGTAGATGAGAGTCTCTGGTCCATATAAAGCAGGACTAGTCAACTAGATTCAGACGATGGTTGGGGGGGGGCAGAACCTCATTATAATAATGTAGATGAGAGTCTCTGGTCCATATAAAGCAGGACTAGTCAACTAGATTCAGACGATGGTTGGGGGGGGGGCAGAACCTCATTATAATAATGTAGATGAGAGTCTCTGGTCCATATAAAGCAGGACTAGTCAACTAGATTCAGACGATGGTTGGGGGGGGGGGCAGAACCTCATTATAATAATGTAGATGAGAGTCTCTGGTCCATATAAAGCAGGACTAGTCAACTAGATTCAGACGATGGTTGGGGGGGGGGGGCAGAACCTCATTATAATAATGTAGATGAGAGTCTCTGGTCCATATAGAGCAGGACTAGTCAACTAGATTCTTTTGGAATTTGTTTTTTTGTGACGCAGTTGCGTTCTGTTCTAAATTATTGCCTCAGTATAGTGCTTTGTCCACTCATCTCTCCTGCGCCTGACTTCCACGCACCAGCTACACCCACCGTTGACAGGCGGATTGCAGAGGTCTTGAAAAAGAAGGGTCAACACTGCAAATATTGACTCTTTGCATCCACTTCATGTAACTGTCAATAACAGCCATTGACACTTATGAAATGCTTGAATTATACTTCAGTATTCCCTAGTAACATCTGACAAAAATATCTAAAGACACTGAAGCAGCAAACTTTGTGGAAATTAATATTTGTGTCATCCTCAAATTTTTGGTCCACGACTGTAGTGTTGGGGTTTGAGTACTTTAGTTTGAGAGTACGCCTACTTACTGTTGTGCTTGAACACCCGGATAGTTGCCCCTGACAACCTGGCCCCCAAGATCAGAGAGGTGTGGTTCAGCTCATCACTAAGAATCAGACAGCCCTGGAAACAAGGCAACACAGGGATAGATTAGGTGTAGTCTGTTGTCCCAGAATCAGACAGCCCTGGAAACAAGGCAACACAGGGATAGATTAGGTGTAGTCTGTTGTCCCAGAATCAGACAGCCCTGGAAACAAGGCAACACAGGGATAGATTAGGTGTAGTCTGTTGTCCCAGAATCAGACAGCCCTGGAAACAAGGCAACACAGGGATAGATTAGGTGTAGTCTGTTGTCCCAGAATCAGACAGCCCTGGAAACAAGAACACACAATGGGTCACAAAGTAGGAGTAGCACAACATTACATTTGCGGTGCTGTATAGATTAGGTGTAATCTGTTGGTGCTGTATAGATTAGGTGTAGTCTGTTGGTGCTGTATAGATTAGGTGCAGTCTGTTGGTGCTGTATAGATTAGGTGCAGTCTGTTGGTGCTGTATAGATTAGGTGTAGTCTGTTGGTGCTGTATAGATTAGGTGTAGTCTGTTGGTGCTGTATAGATTAGGTGTAGTCTGTTGGTGCTGTGTAGATTAGGTGTAGTCTGTTGGTGCTGTGTAGATTAGGTGTAGTCTGTTGGTGCTGTATAGATTAGGTGTAGTCTGTTGGTGCTGTATAGATTAGGTGTAGTCTGTTGGTGCTGTATAGATTAGGTGTAGTCTGTTGGTGCTGTATAGATTAGGTGTAGTCTGTTGGTGCTGTATAGATTAGGTGTAGTCTGTTGGTGCTGTATAGATTAGGTGTAGTCTGTTGGTGCTGTATAGATTAGGTGTAGTCTGTTGGTGCTGTATAGATTAGGTGTAGTCTGTTGGTGCTGTATAGATTAGGTGTAGTCTGTTGGTGCTGTGTAGATTAGGTGTAGTCTGTTGGTGCTGTATAGATTAGGTGTAATCTGTTGGTGCTGTATAGATTAGGTGTAGTCTGTTGGTGCTGTATAGATTAGGTGTAGTCTGTTGGTGCTGTGTAGATTAGGTGTAGTCTGTTGGTGCTGTATAGATTAGGTGTAGTCTGTTGGTGCTGTATAGATTAGGTGTAGTCTGTTGGTGCTGTATAGATTAGGTGTAGTCTGTTGGTGCTGTGTAGATTAGGTGTAGTCTGTTGGTGCTGTATAGATTAGGTGTAGTCTGTTGGTGCTGTATAGATTAGGTGTAGTCTGTTGGTGCTGTATAGATTAGGTGTAGTCTGTTGGTGCTGTATAGATTAGGTGTAGTCTGTTGGTGCTGTATAGATTAGGTGTAGTCTGTTGGTGCTGTATAGACTGGGTGTAGTCTGTTGGTGCTGTATAGATTAGGTGTAGTCTGTTGGTGCTGTATAGATTAGGTGTAGTCTGTTGGTGCTGTATAGATTAGGTGTAGTCTGTTGGTGCTGTATAGATTAGGTGTAGTCTGTTGGTGCTGTATAGATTAGGTGTAGTCTGTTGGTGCTGTATAGATTAGGTGTAGTCTGTTGGTGCTGTATAGATTAGGTGTAGTCTGTTGGTGCTGTATAGATTAGGTGTAGTCTGTTGGTGCTGTATAGATTAGGTGTAGTCTGTTGGTGCTGTATAGATTAGGTGTAGTCTGTTGGTGCTGTATAGATTAGGTGTAGTCTGTTGGTGCTGTATAGATTAGGTGTAGTCTGTTGGTGCTGTATAGATTAGGTGTAGTCTGTTGGTGCTGTATAGATTAGGTGTAGTCTGTTGGTGCTGTATAGATTAGGTGTAGTCTGTTGGTGCTGTATAGATTAGGTGTAGTCTGTTGGTGCTGTATAGATTAGGTGTAGTCTGTTGGTGCTGTATAGATTAGGTGTAGTCTGTTGGTGCTGTATAGATTAGGTGTAGTCTGTTGTCACATGTCTGTTGGTACTGTGATATTCTCACCCAGTGCTTTAAAGTTCAAATGTGAATTCCATATTCTTTAATAGCCCCCTTGGTTTTCAAATCACGTAGAGGGCTTGGGCTGTTGCACTATAGCAACCACAGCCCATGTTAGTCAGCTTATAACAGTTTATAACAGTTTATAACCGTTTATAACACTCCATCATCGTTACTCTGAAGGTTCCTCATACTGGACATTGGCAGCGGCCTCAGGCGCAAATACCGCTAACCTTAATTCCAATTTCTATTCTTCCTATATTACTAATAGGGATAGACCAAATGGGACAGTTCTATGTAATCTGATAGCCAGTCCCTGTGAACAGAGACCTAGCCTGGTAATATAGCCATACCAACTATATCAACCATCAGACAGGGCCTGTAACCTCCTATTGAACGTAGCTTGTTTGAGTTGGACACCACATGTGACTATAAACATCGTTAAAGACTTGGGTTGATGCATCTGAACAGTAGGCACTTACTTCCTGAACTGGATAACATCCCTTCCTGAACTGTTCACTTCCTGAACTGGATTACATCAAGATCTGTGTTGACGAATCCGGACATTCTGGTATTGACTGAATCTTGGTTCTCTGGGGTCATTCTGGACTCTGATATTAATATGGAGGGTTATGATGTGTTCAGAGCTGACAGACAGGGTAGAGGGGGGGGGGGGGGGGGTCATTCTGGACTCTGATATTAATATGGAGGGTTATGATGTGTTCAGAGCTGACAGACAGGGTAGATGGGGGGTTGGAGGGGTCATTCTGGACTCTGATATTAATATGGAGGGTTATGATGTGTTCAGAGCTGACAGACAGGGTAGATGGGGGGGTGGAGGGGTCATTCTGGACTCTGATATTAATATGGAGGGTTATGATGTGTTCAGAGCTGACAGACAGGGTGGAGGGGTCATTCTGGACTCTGATATTAATATGGAGGGTTATGATGTGTTCAGAGCTGACAGACAGGGTAGATGGGGGGGTGGAGGGGTCATTCTGGACTCTGATATTAATATGGAGGGTTATGATGTGTTCAGAGCTGACAGACAGGGTAGAGGGGGGGTCATTCTAGACTCTGATATTAATATGGAGGGTTATGATGTGTTCAGAGCTGACAGACAGGGTAGAGGGGGGGTAGAGGGGTCATTCTGGACTCTGATATTAATATGGAGGGTTATGATGTGTTCAGAGCTGACAGACAGGGTAGATGGGGGGGTGGAGGGGTCATTCTGGACTCTGATATTAATATGGAGGGTTATGATGTGTTCAGAGCTGACAGACAGGGTAGATGGGGGGGTGGAGGGGTCATTCTGGACTCTGATATTAATATGGAGGGTTATGATGTGTTCAGAGCTGACAGACAGGGTAGATGGGGGGGTAGAGGGGTCATTCTGGACTCTGATATTAATATGGGGGGTTATGATGTGTTCAGAGCTGACAGACAGGGTAGGGGGGGGGGGGTGGAGGGGTCATTCTGGACTCTGATATTAATATGGGGGGTTATGATGTGTTCAGAGCTGACAGACAGGGTAGAGGGGGGGGGGGGGGGGTCATTCTGGACTCTGATATTAATATGGGGGGTTACGATGTGTTCAGAGCTGACAGACAGGGTAGAGGGGGGGTGGAGGGGTCATTCTGGACTCTGATATTAATACGGAGGGTTATGATGTGTTCAGAGCTGACAGACAGGGTAGAGGGGGGGTGGAGGGGTCATTCTGGACTCTGATATTAATACGGAGGGTTATGATGTGTTCAGAGCTGACAGACAGGGTAGAGGGGGGGTGGAGGGGTCATTCTGGACTCTGATATTAATACGGAGGGTTATGATGTGTTCAGAGCTGACAGACAGGGTAGAGGGGGGGTGGAGGGGTCATTCTGGACTCTGATATTAATATGGAGGGTTATGATGTGTTCAGAGCTGACAGACAGGGTAGAGGGGGGGTAGAGGGGTCATTCTGGACTCTGATATTAATATGGAGGGTTATGATGTGTTCAGAGCTGACAGACAGGGTAGAGGGGGGGGTGGATGGGTCATTTTGGACTCTGATATTAATATGGAGGGTTATGATGTGTTCAGAGCTGACAGACAGGGTAGAGGGGGGGTGGAGGGGTCATTTTGGACTCTGATATTAATATGTGGGGTTATGATGTGTTCAGAGCTGACAGACGGGGTAGAGGGGGGGTGGAGGGGTCATTCTGGACTCTGATATTAATATGGAGGGTTATGATGTGTTCAGAGCTGACAGACAGGGTAGAGGGGGGGTGGAGGGGTCATTTTGGACTCTGATATTAATATGTGGGGTTATGATGTGTTCAGAGCTGACAGACAGGGTAGAGGGGGGGTGGAGGGGTCATTCTGGACTCTGATATTAATACGGAGGGTTATGATGTGTTCAGAGCTGACAGACAGGGTAGAGGGGGGGTGGAGGCGTCATTTTGGACTCTGATAATAATATGGAGGGTTATGATGTGTTCAGAGCTGACAGACAGGGTAGAGGGGGGGTAGAGGGGTCATTCTGGACTCTGATATTAATATGGAGGGTTATGATGTGTTCAGAGCTGACAGACAGGGTAGAGGGGTCATTCTGGACTCTGATATTAATATGGAGGGTTATGATGTGTTCAGAGCTGACAGACAGGGTAGAGGGGGGGTGGAGGGGTCATTCTGGACTCTGATATTAATACGGAGGGTTATGATGTGTTCAGAGCTGACAGACAGGGTAGAGGGGGGGTGGAGGGGTCATTCTGGACTCTGATATTAATATGGAGGGTTATGATGTGTTCAGAGCTGACAGACAGGGTAGAGGGGGGGTAGAGGGGTCATTCTGGACTCTGATATTAATATGGAGGGTTATGATGTGTTCAGAGCTGACAGACAGGGTAGAGGGGGGGTGGATGGGTCATTTTGGACTCTGATATTAATATGGCGGGTTATGATGTGTTCAGAGCTGACAGACAGGGTAGAGGGGGGGTGGAGGGGTCATTTTGGACTCTGATATTAATATGTGGGGTTATGATGTGTTCAGAGCTGACAGACAGGGTAGAGGGGGGGTGGAGGGGTCATTTTGGACTCTGATATTAATATGGGGGGTTACGATGTGTTCAGAGCTGACAGACAGGGTAGAGGGGGGGGGAGGGGTCATTCTGGACTCTGATATTAATACGGAGGGTTATGATGTGTTCAGAGCTGACAGACAGGGTAGAGGGGGGGTAGAGGGGTCATTCTGGACTCTGATATTAATATGTGGGGTTATGATGTGTTCAGAGCTGACAGACAGGGTAGAGGGGGGGTGGAGGGGTCATTTTGGACTCTGATATTAATATGTGGGGTTATGATGTGTTCAGAGCTGACAGACAGGGTAGAGGGGGGGTGGAGGGGTCATTCTGGACTCTGATATTAATATGGAGGGTTATGATGTGTTCAGAGCTGACAGACAGGGTAGAGGGGGGGTGGAGGGGTCATTTTGGACTCTGATATTAATATGTGGGGTTATGATGTGTTCAGAGCTGACAGACAGGGTAGAGGGGGGGTAGAGGGGTCATTCTGGACTCTGATATTAATATGGAGGGTTATGATGTGTTCAGAGCTGACAGACAGGGTAGAGGGGGGGTAGAGGGGTCATTCTGGACTCTGATATTAATATGGAGGGTTATGATGTGTTCAGAGCTGACAGACAGGGTAGAGGGGGGGTAGAGGGGTCATTCTGGACTCTGATATTAATATGGAGGGTTATGATGTGTTCAGAGCTGACAGACAGGGTAGAGGGGGGGTGGAGGGGTCATTTTGGACTCTGATATTAATATGTGGGGTTATGATGTGTTCAGAGCTGACAGACAGGGTAGAGGGGGGGTAGAGGGGTCATTCTGGACTCTGATATTAATATGGAGGGTTATGATGTGTTCAGAGCTGACAGACAGGGTAGAGGGGGGGTAGAGGGGTCATTCTGGACTCTGATATTAATATGGAGGGTTATGATGTGTTCAGAGCTGACAGACAGGGTAGAGGGGGGGTAGAGGGGTCATTCTGGACTCTGATATTAATATGGAGGGTTATGATGTGTTCAGAGCTGACAGACAGGGTAGAGGGGGGGGGTGGAGGGGACATTCTTATTTAAAAAAACTTTCTCTGTCTCTTTACTGAAATCCATTTCCCTTGCCCAAAATGTTTAGCTACTATTTTTGAGCCTTTGACTGGGGAAAAAATGTATCCATAACTGTTATATGGGTCTGATCTCCTCCCCTCGCTCGACCTTTGTCTCGAGGAGTTAACTGGTTTGTTGTCATCTTTTACTGAATCAGAAGTTATTATCCTGGGTGACTTCAATTATGATTGTCTGAAGCCTGCATTTCCCAATCTAAAACACGCGCAACGGTCTGAACCCGACCCAGCCGGTGACTGTCTAAAAGACGAGTGTAACGGTCTGAACCCGACCCAGCCGGTGACTGTCTAAAAGACGAGTGTAACGGTCCGAACCCGACACAGCCGGTGACTGTCTAAAAGACGAGTGTAACGGTCTGAACCCGACCCAGCCGGTGACTGTCTAAAAGACGAGTGTAACGGTCTGAACATGACCCAGCCTGTGACTATCCCTACAAGGCCCAACCCTAAAGATCCTTCAAAGTGTTGTGTCTCTGACTGATTAAATGAGATTACAGGCTATTTTATCAAATTGATTACCTAATGTTTGATTGATTACGTGATTGAATTAAACCATGCAACAATTAACTCGTTAATAACCTGGGGCACCACGGAATCGTTAATAGAGCTGCTGTCTTCCGAATAAACTCTAAGATCTGAAGATCTTTTATATCAATAGCAGTAAAATATTAATCGTCACCTTATTCAGTCTCATCTGAAGGTCATAACATTCTCTGTTATCTACACGAACCCTGGCTAACAAGTTCAATCAGCAATACAAAAACTGTATTAATTATTTATTTACGAAATACCTAAATAATCACACAGAATTAATCATACATCGATAACCAATCATGTCATAAAATAAAATGTCCCTAGTGGACGAAACCGATATGACGGCTAGTTACACAAAGAAAGGGGGTTGGGTTTGAATGAAAGAGCGGGAAGACTGAGGGACAAAGGGGAGTGGGTCTCTATCGGACCTTGAGAAGCTATGCTACCGTAAATACAGAATTGTATGCATTCTAATTACTGCCCATTTGGAAAATGAAAATACGAGATAAATATTTACTCTGAGCTGCGCTTCGATAGATGGGTCGAAGATGGAAGACTGGTTTGCCCAGCAGAGATCGCCATTATCCTTTGAAGAATCTTTCTGGTCGTAGAGCGGCTACATTACAGTACCCTGTCATTCTTAGGAGATTGTCTGTCCTTTCCTAGGCCACGTACGTTTACAGCTGCAGCTAATAACTCAACGTCTAGGAGGTATCACTTCTTCTTTAGTGAATAAGAGGTCAAAGTTCATACCAAGTTGCCATAAATCGGGGGGGGTGGAGGGGTCATTCTGGACTCTGATATTAATATGGGGGGTTATGATGTGTTCAGAGCTGACAGACAGGGTAGAGGGGGGAGGGGTCATTCTGGACTCTGATATTAATATGGGGGGTTACGATGTGTTCAGAGCTGACAGACAGGGTAGAGGGGGGGGGGAGGGGTCATTCTGGACTCTGATATTAATACGGAGGGTTATGATGTGTTCAGAGCTGACAGACAGGGTAGAGGGGGGGTAGAGGGGTCATTCTGGACTCTGATATTAATATGTGGGGTTATGATGTGTTCAGAGCTGACAGACAGGGTAGAGGGGGGGTGGAGGGGTCATTTTGGACTCTGATATTAATATGTGGGGTTATGATGTGTTCAGAGCTGACAGACAGGGTAGAGGGGGGGTGGAGGGGTCATTCTGGACTCTGATATTAATATGGAGGGTTATGATGTGTTCAGAGCTGACAGACAGGGTAGAGGGGGGGTGGAGGGGTCATTTTGGACTCTGATATTAATATGTGGGGTTATGATGTGTTCAGAGCTGACAGACAGGGTAGAGGGGGGGTGGAGGGGTCATTCTGGACTCTGATATTAATACGGAGGGTTATGATGTGTTCAGAGCTGACAGACAGGGTAGAGGGGGGGTGGAGGGGTCATTTTGGACTCTGATAATAATATGGAGGGTTATGATGTGTTCAGAGCTGACAGACAGGGTAGAGGGGGGGTAGAGGGGTCATTCTGGACTCTGATATTAATATGGAGGGTTATGATGTGTTCAGAGCTGACAGACAGGGTAGAGGGGGGGTAGAGGGGTCATTCTGGACTCTGATATTAATATGGAGGGTTATGATGTGTTCAGAGCTGACAGACAGGGTAGATGGGGGGGTGGAGGGGACATTCTTATTAAAAAAAACTTTCTCTGTCTCTTTACTGAAATCCATTTCCCTTGCCCAAAATGTTTAGCTACTATTTTTGAGCCTTTGACTGGGGAAAAAATGTATCCATAACTGTTATATGGGTCTGATCTCCTCCCCTCGCTCGACCTTTGTCTCGAGGAGTTAACTGGTTTGTTGTCATCTTTTACTAAATCAGAAGTTATTATCCTGGGTGACTTCAATTATGATTGTCTGAAGCCTGCATTTCCCAATCTAAAACACGCGCAACGGTCTGAACCCGACCCAGCCGGTGACTGTCTAAAAGACGAGTGTAACGGTCTGAACCCGACCCAGCCGGTGACTGTCTAAAAGACGAGTGTAACGGTCTGAACATGACCCAGCCTGTGACTATCCCTACAAGGCCCAACCCTAAAGATCCTTCAAAGTGTTGTGTCTCTGACTGATTAAATGAGATTACAGGCTATTTTATCAAATTGATTACCTAATGTTTGATTGATTACGTGATTGAATTAAACCATGCAACAATTAACTCGTTAATAACCTGGGGCACCACGGAATCGTTAATAGAGCTGCTGTCTTCCGAATAAACTCTAAGATCTGAAGATCTTTTATATCAATAGCAGTAAAATATTAATCGTCACCTTATTCAGTCTCATCTGAAGGTCATAACATTCTCTGTTATCTACACGAACCCTGGCTAACAAGTTCAATCAGCAATACAAAAACTGTATTAATTATTTATTTACGAAATACCTAAATAATCACACAGAATTAATCATACATCGATAACCAATCATGTCATAAAATAAAATGTCCCTAGTGGACGAAACCGATATGACGGCTAGTTACACAAAGAAAGGGGGTTGGGTTTGAATGAAAGAGCGGGAAGACTGAGGGACAAAGGGGAGTGGGTCTCTATCGGACCTTGAGAAGCTATGCTACCGTAAATACAGAATTGTATGCATTCTAATTACCGCCCATTTGGAAAATGAAAATACGAGATAAATATTTACTCTGAGCTGCGCTTCGATAGATGGGTCGAAGATGGAAGACTGGTTTGCCCAGCAGAGATCGCCATTATCCTTTGAAGAATCTTTCTGGTCGTAGAGCGGCTACATTACAGTACCCTGTCATTCTTAGGAGATTGTCTGTCCTTTCCTAGGCCACGTACGTTTACAGCTGCAGCTAATAACTCAACGTCTAGGAGGTATCACTTCTTCTTTAGTGAATAAGAGGTCAAAGTTCATACCAAGTTGCCATAAATCGGGGGGGGTGGAGGGGTCATTCTGGACTCTGATATTAATATGGGGGGTTATGATGTGTTCAGAGCTGACAGACAGGGTAGAGGGGGGGGAGGGGTCATTCTGGACTCTGATATTAATATGGGGGGTTACGATGTGTTCAGAGCTGACAGACAGGGTAGAGGGGGGGTGGAGGGGTCATTCTGGACTCTGATATTAATACGGAGGGTTATGATGTGTTCAGAGCTGACAGACAGGGTAGAGGGGGGGTGGAGGGGTCATTCTGGACTCTGATATTAATACGGAGGGTTATGATGTGTTCAGAGCTGACAGACAGGGTAGAGGGGGGGTGGAGGGGTCATTCTGGACTCTGATATTAATACGGAGGGTTATGATGTGTTCAGAGCTGACAGACAGGGTAGAGGGGGGGTGGAGGGGTCATTCTGGACTCTGATATTAATATGGAGGGTTATGATGTGTTCAGAGCTGACAGACAGGGTAGAGGGGGGGTGGAGGGGTCATTTTGGACTCTGATATTAATACGGAGGGTTATGATGTGTTCAGAGCTGACAGACAGGGTAGAGGGGGGGTGGAGGGGTCATTTTGGACTCTGATATTAATATGGAGGGTTATGATGTGTTCAGAGCTGACAGACAGGGTAGAGGGGGGGTGGAGGGGTCATTTTGGACTCTGATATTAATATGTGGGGTTATGATGTGTTCAGAGCTGACAGACAGGGTAGAGGGGGGGTGGAGGGGTCATTCTGGACTCTGATATTAATATGGAGGGTTATGATGTGTTCAGAGCTGACAGACAGGGTAGAGGGGGGGTGGAGGGGTCATTTTGGACTCTGATATTAATATGTGGGGTTATGATGTGTTCAGAGCTGACAGACAGGGTAGAGGGGGGGTGGAGGGGTCATTCTGGACTCTGATATTAATACGGAGGGTTATGATGTGTTCAGAGCTGACAGACAGGGTAGAGGGGGGGTGGAGGGGTCATTTTGGACTCTGATAATAATATGGAGGGTTATGATGTGTTCAGAGCTGACAGACAGGGTAGAGGGGGGGTAGAGGGGTCATTCTGGACTCTGATATTAATATGGAGGGTTATGATGTGTTCAGAGCTGACAGACAGGGTAGAGGGGGGGTAGAGGGGTCATTCTGGACTCTGATATTAATATGGAGGGTTATGATGTGTTCAGAGCTGACAGACAGGGTAGATGGGGGGGTGGAGGGGACATTCTTATTAAAAAAAACTTTCTCTGTCTCTTTACTGAAATCCATTTCCCTTGCCCAAAATGTTTAGCTACTATTTTTGAGCCTTTGACTGGGGAAAAAATGTATCCATAACTGTTATATGGGTCTGATCTCCTCCCCTCGCTCGACCTTTGTCTCGAGGAGTTAACTGGTTTGTTGTCATCTTTTACTAAATCAGAAGTTATTATCCTGGGTGACTTCAATTATGATTGTCTGAAGCCTGCATTTCCCAATCTAAAACACGCGCAACGGTCTGAACCCGACCCAGCCGGTGACTGTCTAAAAGACGAGTGTAACGGTCTGAACCCGACCCAGCCGGTGACTGTCTAAAAGACGAGTGTAACGGTCTGAACATGACCCAGCCTGTGACTATCCCTACAAGGCCCAACCCTAAAGATCCTTCAAAGTGTTGTGTCTCTGACTGATTAAATGAGATTACAGGCTATTTTATCAAATTGATTACCTAATGTTTGATTGATTACGTGATTGAATTAAACCATGCAACAATTAACTCGTTAATAACCTGGGGCACCACGGAATCGTTAATAGAGCTGCTGTCTTCCGAATAAACTCTAAGATCTGAAGATCTTTTATATCAATAGCAGTAAAATATTAATCGTCACCTTATTCAGTCTCATCTGAAGGTCATAACATTCTCTGTTATCTACACGAACCCTGGCTAACAAGTTCAATCAGCAATACAAAAACTGTATTAATTATTTATTTACGAAATACCTAAATAATCACACAGAATTAATCATACATCGATAACCAATCATGTCATAAAATAAAATGTCCCTAGTGGACGAAACCGATATGACGGCTAGTTACACAAAGAAAGGGGGTTGGGTTTGAATGAAAGAGCGGGAAGACTGAGGGACAAAGGGGAGTGGGTCTCTATCGGACCTTGAGAAGCTATGCTACCGTAAATACAGAATTGTATGCATTCTAATTACCGCCCATTTGGAAAATGAAAATACGAGATAAATATTTACTCTGAGCTGCGCTTCGATAGATGGGTCGAAGATGGAAGACTGGTTTGCCCAGCAGAGATCGCCATTATCCTTTGAAGAATCTTTCTGGTCGTAGAGCGGCTACATTACAGTACCCTGTCATTCTTAGGAGATTGTCTGTCCTTTCCTAGGCCACGTACGTTTACAGCTGCAGCTAATAACTCAACGTCTAGGAGGTATCACTTCTTCTTTAGTGAATAAGAGGTCAAAGTTCATACCAAGTTGCCATAAATCGGGGGGGGTGGAGGGGTCATTCTGGACTCTGATATTAATATGGGGGGTTATGATGTGTTCAGAGCTGACAGACAGGGTAGAGGGGGGGAGGGGTCATTCTGGACTCTGATATTAATATGGGGGGGTTACGATGTGTTCAGAGCTGACAGACAGGGTAGAGGGGGGGTGGAGGGGTCATTCTGGACTCTGATATTAATACGGAGGGTTATGATGTGTTCAGAGCTGACAGACAGGGTAGAGGGGGGGTGGAGGGGTCATTCTGGACTCTGATATTAATACGGAGGGTTATGATGTGTTCAGAGCTGACAGACAGGGTAGAGGGGGGGTGGAGGGGTCATTCTGGACTCTGATATTAATACGGAGGGTTATGATGTGTTCAGAGCTGACAGACAGGGTAGAGGGGGGGTGGAGGGGTCATTCTGGACTCTGATATTAATATGGAGGGTTATGATGTGTTCAGAGCTGACAGACAGGGTAGAGGGGGGGTGGAGGGGTCATTTTGGACTCTGATATTAATACGGAGGGTTATGATGTGTTCAGAGCTGACAGACAGGGTAGAGGGGGGGTGGAGGGGTCATTTTGGACTCTGATATTAATATGGAGGGTTATGATGTGTTCAGAGCTGACAGACAGGGTAGAGGGGGGGTGGAGGGGTCATTTTGGACTCTGATATTAATATGTGGGGTTATGATGTGTTCAGAGCTGACAGACAGGGTAGAGGGGGGGTGGAGGGGTCATTCTGGACTCTGATATTAATATGGAGGGTTATGATGTGTTCAGAGCTGACAGACAGGGTAGAGGGGGGGTGGAGGGGTCATTTTGGACTCTGATATTAATATGTGGGGTTATGATGTGTTCAGAGCTGACAGACAGGGTAGAGGGGGGGTGGAGGGGTCATTCTGGACTCTGATATTAATACGGAGGGTTATGATGTGTTCAGAGCTGACAGACAGGGTAGAGGGGGGGTGGAGGGGTCATTTTGGACTCTGATAATAATATGGAGGGTTATGATGTGTTCAGAGCTGACAGACAGGGTAGAGGGGGGGTAGAGGGGTCATTCTGGACTCTGATATTAATATGGAGGGTTATGATGTGTTCAGAGCTGACAGACAGGGTAGAGGGGGGGTAGAGGGGTCATTCTGGACTCTGATATTAATATGGAGGGTTATGATGTGTTCAGAGCTGACAGACAGGGTAGATGGGGGGGTGGAGGGGACATTCTTATTAAAAAAAACTTTCTCTGTCTCTTTACTGAAATCCATTTCCCTTGCCCAAAATGTTTAGCTACTATTTTTGAGCCTTTGACTGGGGAAAAAATGTATCCATAACTGTTATATGGGTCTGATCTCCTCCCCTCGCTCGACCTTTGTCTCGAGGAGTTAACTGGTTTGTTGTCATCTTTTACTAAATCAGAAGTTATTATCCTGGGTGACTTCAATTATGATTGTCTGAAGCCTGCATTTCCCAATCTAAAACACGCGCAACGGTCTGAACCCGACCCAGCCGGTGACTGTCTAAAAGACGAGTGTAACGGTCTGAACCCGACCCAGCCGGTGACTGTCTAAAAGACGAGTGTAACGGTCCGAACCCGACCCAGCCGGTGACTGTCTAAAAGACGAGTGTAACGGTCTGAACCCGACCCAGCCGGTGACTGTCTAAAAGACGAGTGTAACGGTCTGAACATGACCCAGCCTGTGACTATCCCTACAAGGCCCAACCCTAAAGATCCTTCAAAGTGTTGTGTCTCTGACTGATTAAATGAGATTACAGGCTATTTTATCAAATTGATTACCTAATGTTTGATTGATTACGTGATTGAATTAAACCATGCAACAATTAACTCGTTAATAACCTGGGGCACCACGGAATCGTTAATAGAGCTGCTGTCTTCCGAATAAACTCTAAGATCTGAAGATCTTTTATATCAATAGCAGTAAAATATTAATCGTCACCTTATTCAGTCTCATCTGAAGGTCATAACATTCTCTGTTATCTACACGAACCCTGGCTAACAAGTTCAATCAGCAATACAAAAACTGTATTAATTATTTATTTACGAAATACCTAAATAATCACACAGAATTAATCATACATCGATAACCAATCATGTCATAAAATAAAATGTCCCTAGTGGACGAAACCGATATGACGGCTAGTTACACAAAGAAAGGGGGTTGGGTTTGAATGAAAGAGCGGGAAGACTGAGGGACAAAGGGGAGTGGGTCTCTATCGGACCTTGAGAAGCTATGCTACCGTAAATACAGAATTGTATGCATTCTAATTACCGCCCATTTGGAAAATGAAAATACGAGATAAATATTTACTCTGAGCTGCGCTTCGATAGATGGGTCGAAGATGGAAGACTGGTTTGCCCAGCAGAGATCGCCATTATCCTTTGAAGAATCTTTCTGGTCGTAGAGCGGCTACATTACAGTACCCTGTCATTCTTAGGAGATTGTCTGTCCTTTCCTAGGCCACGTACGTTTACAGCTGCAGCTAATAACTCAACGTCTAGGAGGTATCACTTCTTCTTTAGTGAATAAGAGGTCAAAGTTCATACCAAGTTGCCATAAATCGGCTTGCGCTGTATTCTGGCTGGTTTAGATGAAATTCACCATTCCAGCGTGGTGATCGTCACCTCTACGTTGAAATTAGCCATTTTAAAAACGTATGGACACCAGGGAACTGAGGTTGACTTTTGTACTGGGGGAGAGAAGGGCGTGTTTCATAGTTCTGTCATGACGTTGGCCTGGGGGTAGGTTTATGACCGTCATAAATACCTCTTTCCCCCCTCCCCCGTTCCTCTTCCCTACTGATGTGACATAAGAAAACCCCTTGGTTAACATAGAGATTCTGGGGACATCAGAAAGTGGGGGGGAAATGAACTATATTCTGGTAATCCGACCAACTGAACATATGCGGTGGTACTTAAGGTATATTATGTCAGTTCGGTTGCCCTCTGACACATTCTCATCAATGATAGAATGACAAACTCTACTGTGGAAAGTCTAAACGTCAGAGGTATCGGATTCACATGGAATTGTTGTTTAATTGAAATGTTTGAATATGACATTATTTGTGAAGAGGTGAAATGTAATTGTAGCTTCCAAATGAGAGATCTGTGCTTTCATAAGTTTTCCTCTGCTCACAGTGGCCCACCCCTGTGAAGAGGCATGGGTTAGAAACTTTTCAGACACACCCCTCTCCCTCCACTATATAAATCCATTGACAAGAATATAACTTCCTGTTCCGGGTACACCAGGATGACGGTCCTGTGTCAGAATGGTTCAGACAATAACTACAGAACTAGGCCAACATCAGCATGGACTTTGATTGTGAATGGTATGAACTTTGAACTCGTGTTCACTACAGAAGTGATATCTCCTAGCCGTTGAGTTGGCAACAGCTGCTACAAACGCCGGTTAGGAAGGACAGTCCGAGTATCCCGTCTTCCACACACAACGTTACTACAACGTATCCCGTGACTACCAGAGACATTCTCCAAAGGACAGAGGACTCGGGTTGGCGATACGGCCTTCCATCTACCACCAACCTACTGAAGCGCAGCTCAGAGTAAATATGTATTGCATTTTCCTTTTCAAATGGGCGGTAATTTAGAATGCATAAGATACTATATTTACGAGAGCACAGCTTCGGCCCTGTTCCAGTCTCCCGCTCTTTCACTAAAATCCCGCCCCTTTCCTTTGTGTAACAAGCTGTCATATCTATTCCGCCCGCTAGGGACGTTTTTCTGTATGACGTAATTTGTGATCAAGTTATGATTTAATTGTATATGTGTGATTCTGTGTGATTAGTTAGGTATTTAGTAAATAAATAATTAAACCCAATTCTGTATTGCTGATTCAACTTGTTAGCCAGGATTCTTGCAGATAACAAAGGACTTACAACTTTCAGATGAGACTGAATAAAATGATGATTAATGTGACTGCTATTTAGTAAAATATTACTAAATCTTTAAGAGTTTATTCGAAAGATAACAGCTCTATAAATATTCTTTCGTGGTGTCCCTCTCTAGTTAATTAATATTTAGATGATTAGTTCAATCAGGTAATATTAATTACGGAGAAATTATTTTATAGAATAGCATGTCATAGCAATCAATCTGGCATAGTCAAAGACACGACAGTTCTCAACCAATGTCTGTTCACTTGGGTGTGGCCACTGACTGGGCCTACGTTTTACTATGAAACAATTATCTTATTAAGGAGGATAAAATTACATTGATCTTTTCACAAATAGTTTCAAATTTAAACAATTCAATTGCACAACAATTCCATGTATATCTGATAACTAGAATGTGTAGACTTTCCAAGATACAGTTTATGTCGACCTGTCAACAGATATAATGTCTCAGACAACAACTGATCTAACATCATATTCTTTAAGTACCAACGGACACTTTCAACTGGTTGAGAAAGGGAAATATTGTTCCATTCCCCAGCCTTTTGATGTTACCATACTCTCTGTGTTAACAAAGGTGGAGAGTGGAGAGAAACGGGGGAAAGGTATTTATGGGGGGGGGGGGGGCATAAACCTCACCGAACAGGGTGAAAGTCAACTCTGATCTTATTTTAACAAACTTTTTTTTTCACCGTATTTCAAAATGGGTCTTTCTCCATTCTGATTGGTTTATACTGTTCAATTCAACCAAAAATAATTTTCTACATTTTCATAACATTTCCTGCACTCATTTGAGATCATTTCCACACTGCACGATACGGGCAAACAATCTAGGCCGTATTTTTAACCCAAATGTTGGGTGAACTGTTGGAATCATGGAAATAGAATGATTATTGTAATTCTATAGTGGACATTTGGAATACAGTGTTGTTTGACACGACAATTAATGAAAATGCCAGGGAGAAGTTATTGTGATAGGAACCAAAGTGTTTATTTTTATTGTTTAGGAACCAAAGTGTTGATAAGTGTTTCCTAAGGGACCCTATACTATTTGACTACATTGAATGTTCTCTCTTAGCTACTTCATGTAGCTAACATAGTCATGCTTCGCGTATTCCTCTTTGATTTACAAGATACTGTTGCACAAACAATGTGCTGATTTAGGTCTACACCACTGGTATTATTAGGCTGTATAATTAATTACGTTTGCTCTGACTCAGTACATTTATTAGCTAGCTAGCCAACTAAATAGCGAATAGCATTTTATTTATTTAACCTTTATTTAACCAGGAAGGGCAGCTAACAAGATTTAGGCCCAACTTGCTAAGAAAAGACAAACTAGCGATTTGCAGATGTAAGTAACACAACCTAAGTGTAATTATAGCATTGTGGAGTTATATTAAGATGCAAAGTGGAAACAGCATCGTTGTCATCAACATTGTTGCATGTGCTGCGTAGACCATGCAGACTGAACATAAAATATATTTTGATTTGTTTAACACTTTTTTGGTTACTACATGATTCCATATGTGTTATTTCATAGTGTTGATGTCTTCACTATTATTCTACAATGTTGAAAATAGTAAAAAATAAAGAAAAACCCTTGAATGAGTAGGTGTGTCCAACCATTTGACTGGTACTGTATGTGGTAGTGGAGTAGGGGCCTGAGGGCGCACAGTGTGATGTAAAATCTGTTGTGAATATATTGTAATGTTTTTAAAATTGTAGAACTGCCTTAAATATTTTGGACCCCAAGAAGAGTAGCTTCTGCCTTAGCAGCAGCTAATGGGAATCCATATTATATACAAATACCCAGCCTGGTGATATGGCCAGTCCCTGTGGACAGAGACCTAGCCTGGCGATATAGACAGTCCCTGTGGACAGAGACCTAGCCTGGTAATATAGACAGTCCCTGTGGACAGAGACCTAGCCTGGTAATATAGACAGTCCCTGTGGACAGAGACCTAGCCTGGTAATATAGCCAGTCCCTGTGGACAGAGACCTAGCCTGGTAATATAGACAGTCCCTGTGGACAGAGACCTAGCCTGGTAATATAGACAGTCCCTGTGGACAGAGACCTAGCCTGGTAATATAGACAGTCCCTGTGGACAGAGACCTAGCCTGGTAATATAGACAGTCTGTCCTGTAACTAAGGCTGTGTGTGTCTAGACTGCCCTCTCCTGTCTGTCCTGTAACTAAGGCTGTGTGTGTCTAGACTGCCCTGTCCTGTCTGTCCTGTAACTAAGGCTGTGTGTGTCTAGACTGCCCTGTACTGTCTGTCCTGTAACTAAGGCTGTGTGTGTCTAGACTGCCCTCTCCTCTCTGTCCTGTAACTAAGGCTGTGTGTGTGTGTCTAGACTGCCATCTCCTGTCTGTCCTTTAACTAAGGCTGTGTGTGTGTGTGTGTGTGTGTGTGTGTGTGTGTGTGTCTAGACTATCCTCAGCCTCCATGCTCTACTGTTACGTTTAATGAAGATGTTTTTTTGCTAGGATTAGGGGGTTATTACTGTACTGTATGTCTGCGATCCAACTGGTACACTATTCCCTACATAGTGCACTACTGTTGACCAGAGTCCATAGGACACACTATTCCCTACATAGTGTACCACTGTTGACCAGGGTCCATATTCCCTACATAGTGCACCACCGTTGACCAGGGCCCTATTCCCTACATAGGGCCCCTGGTCAACAGTGGTGTACTATTTCCTACATATTCCCTACATAGTACACCACTGTTGACCAGGGGCCCTATTTCCTACATAGTGCACCACTGTTGACCAGGGGCCCTATTTCCTACATAGTACACCACTGTTGACCAGGGCCCCTATTCCCTACATAGTGCACCACTGTTGACCAGGGCCCCTATTCCCTACATAGTGCACCACTGTTGACCAGGGCCCCTATTCCCTACATAGTGCACCACTGTTGACAAGGGCCCCTATTCCCTACATAGTGCACTACTGTTGACCAGGGCCCCCTATTCCCTACATAGTGCACTACTTTTGACCAGGGCCCCCTATTCCCTACATAGTGCACTACTGTTGACCAGGGGCCCCTATTCCCTACATAGTGCACCACTGTTGACCAGGGCCCCTATTCCCTACATAGTACACCACTGTTGACCAGGGCCCCTATTCCCTACATAGTGCACTACTGTTGACCAGGGGCCCCTATTCCCTACATAGTGCACTACTGTTGACCAGGGCCCCTATTCCCTACATAGTGCACCACCGTTGACCAGGGCCCTATTCCCTACATAGTACACCACTGTTGACCAGGGGCCCAATTTCCTACATATTCCCTACATAGTACACCACTGTTGACCAGGGGCCCTATTTCCTACATAGTGCACCACTGTTGACCAGGGCCCCTAATCCCTACATAGTACACCACTGTTGACCAGGGGCCCTATTTCCTACATAGTGCACCACTGTTGACCAGGGACCCTATTCCCTACATAGTGCACCACTGTTGACCAGGGCCCCTATTCCTTACATAGTGCACCACTGTTGACCAGGGCCCCTATTCCCTACATAGTGCACCACTGTTGACCAGGGGCCCTATTTCCTACATAGTACACCACTGTTGACCAGGGACCCTATTCCCTACATAGTGCACCACTGTTGACCAGGGACCCTATTCCCTACATAGTGCACCACTGTTGACCAGGGCCCCTATTCCTTACATAGTGCACCACTGTTGACCAGGGCCCCTATTCCCTACATAGTGCACCACTGTTGACCAGGGGCCCTATTTCCTACATAGTACACCACTGTTGACCAGGGCCCCTATTCCCTATATAGTACACCACTGTTGACCAGGGCCCCTATTCCCTACATAGTGCACCACTGTTGACCAGGGCCCCTATTCCCTACATAGTACACCACTGTTGACCAGGGGCCCTATTTCCTACATAGTGCACCACTGTTGACCAGGGACCCTATTCCCTACATAGTGCACCACTGTTGACCAGGGCCCCTATTCCTTACATAGTGCACCACTGTTGACCAGGGCCCCTATTCCCTACATAGTGCACCACTGTTGACCAGGGCCCCTATTCCCTACATAGTGCACCACTGTTGACCAGGGCCCCTATTCCCTACATAGTGCACCACTGTTGACCAGGGCCCCTATTCCCTACATAGTGCACTACTGTTGACCAGGGCCCCTATTCCCTACATAGTGCACCACTGTTGACCAGGGCCCCTATTCCTTACATAGTGCACTACTGTTGACCAGGGCCCATAGGAACACAGACTAGGTATTGAGTTGAATGTATATTTATTATAATGTGGATGGAATTCTCTTTAATTTAGGTTATCATCAGAGTACAGACACATTCATTCAGACATTCTGACCAGCCCATGTAGAAACAAAGCTAATTTAGGTTCATTGGATTCAGTAGAGAGTAAAAACACAGAGCCCTCTGAGGATGAACACTGTTTCAATCTGGTTAGATGACAAAGAGTGTGTGTGTGTGTGTGTGTGTGTGTGTGTGTGTGTGTGTGTGTGCGTGCGTAAGACCCACCTTGCCGACCAGCGCCGGTATGTTCATGGAATTGGTAGCGAAGCCCATACCCATGGCCATGCTGGACTCCACCCCCAGGAAGGTGGCGACAAGCTGCTCCAACTCCCCATGGATAGCCAGGTTTCCTGACGGACAGACGACACGAGTTAAGAACGAGGAGATCCATTTCAGCCATCACTTTGATAAGGTTACAGTCTGTTACAGTGAGACGTATCCAGGTATGACTGTGCTTTACCAATGGTTTCTATGGGAATGTGTGCTGTATTGGGAAGTATCCAGGTATGACTGTGCTTTACCAATGGTTTCTATGGGAATGTGTGCTGCTTTGAGAAGTATCCAGGTATGACTGTGCTTTACCAATGGTTTCTATGGGAATGTGTGCTGTATTGAGAAGTATCCAGGTATGACTGTGCTTTACCAATGGTTTCTATGGGAATGTGTGCTGCTTGTCCAAGTAAACATTGTAGGTGTTCTGCCTAGAAGGTTGCTATTCTTTTTGGGGGGAAGGATTATAATCGACAGTCTTTACAGCATGTTGGTCTTTGTCAGATCAGCCAGGTTTTGGACAAGGTGATTTGGTCAGTGACGGACCCAGGAAGATCAGCCAGGTTTTGGACAAGGTGATTTGGTCAGGGACGGACCCAGGAAGATCAGCCAGGTTTTGGACAAGGTGATTTGGTCAGTGACGGACCCAGGAAGATCAGCCACGTTTTGGACAAGGTGATTTGGTCAGTGACGGACTCAGGAAGATCAGCCATGTATTGGACAAGGTGATTTGGTCAGTGACGGACCCAGGAAGATCAGCCATGTATTGGACAAGGTGATTTGGTCAGTGACGGACTCAGGAAGATCAGCCATGTATTGGACAAGGTGATTTGGTCAGTGATGGACTCAGGAAGATCAGCCATGTATTGGACAAGGTGATTTGGTCAGTGATGGACTCAGGAAGATCAGCCATGTATTGGACAAGGTGATTTGGTCAGTGACGGACCCAGGAAGAGTAGCTGCTGCTTTAGAAGTAGCTAATGGGGATCCTAATAAAATACAGTTCAATTAGATGCTGAGTCCTGCATAAAGTTAGCAGTCAATTAGAGTGACGTATCCCTTTTAAGTCCCAGGTAATATATCAGTTCCAGGACCAAGGTCAACGCGTCATAATAGCTCTACGATCAGCTCTAGGTCTTCCAAATGTTTTGGACAGTTCAATAACACGTTCATCAAATGCAGGAGACACTTCGAGTCCCAGGTGATATCCTATCCATGGTTGACGCATCATGGACAGATGTAGGATCTTGATTTGAACACTCTTGTTGCTGAGAATTTTCCTGCACGGCAGGAAATGCAAACTTGTAGAGTATTTGTGTTTTAAAAAAGGCTTCTTAAGTTTGTAATTTCCGCTTATAAAAAATGTCAGACTTGATTTGTCCTAAAGATACATTTAGCAACCCCTACAAAAACGAGCATTAATTATAATCCACATAATCATTTACGTCCTGTTACAGCAGGATTGTTTTCCTGCTGTAGCAAACTGAATAAAAATAAATAAAAAACACAACATGCAACAATTTCAAAGACTTTACTGAGTTACAGTTCATAAGGAAATCAGTCAGTTGAATAAATTCATCAAGCCCTAATCTATGGATTTCACATGACTGGGAATACAGATATGCATCTGTAGGTCAGGTACCTTTAAAAAATAAAGTAGGGGCGTGGATCAGAAAACCAGTCGGTATCTGGTGTGACCACCATTTGCCTCATGCAGCTCCACACATCTCCTTCACATAGAGTTGATCAGGCTGTTGATTGTGGCCTGTGGAATGTTGTCCCACTCCTCTTCAATGGCTGTGCAAAAAATGAGAGCCAAGCTTTATAACAAAACCTCATCCTCATTTGATTTGTTTATTAGGATCCCCATTTGCAGAAGAGGCAGCTACTCTTCCTGCTTTCCACATCTCAGAGAGGTTGTTCAAAATGAGGGCCACAATAACACCGCTCTTTTCCACACCCCCTCTGCCTCCAAAACGGGGTTTACCGGGAGTAGAATCCATAACTCAAATAAATAGAAACCAAAAATGATTTGTGCTATTTTTACATATGCCATCTAGCAGACACTTTTATCCAGAATGACTTACAGTACGGTGAGTTCATATATTTTACAGTATTCAGACCCCTTGACTTCTTCCACATTTTGTTGTAGTTATGTTACATCCTTATTTTAGAATGGATAAAAAAAAGAGAATCAGAAATACACCGGGTTCAACACGCCCAACATGCCTACAAAGTATCTAATAAGTTATCTGTAAACTTGGTCCAAACATTTCAAACAACTTTCCTAATCCAACCTTCGGTATCCTAAAACGTAAAAAATCGATACAATTTAAGACGGGATAAACTGTGTTCAATACCGGACGAAAACAATGTGAAGCACGTTCCAGGTCGCGCCACCAAAAGACTTGAGTCCCTCTGAGTGACACATGGAAATAACAGGGCTACTTCTTAATTTCTCAAAAGAAAAACATCAACCAATTTCTAAAGACTGTTGACATCTAGTGGAAGCCATAGGAATGGCAAGCAAATTCCTATTAAAAAGAGCTTCCCATAGAAATTTATAGAAAACACATTGACCTCAAAAGAATTTCCCTGGATGGATTGTGCTCGGGGTTTCACCTGCCAAATCAGTTCTGTTATACTCACAGACATTATTCAAACAGTTTTAGAAACTTCAGAGTGTTTTCTATCTAAATATATTAATAATACGCAAATCCTAGCTTCTGGGCCTGAGTAGCAGGCAGTTTACCTTGGGCACGCTTTTCATTCGGACGTCAAAATACTGCCCCCTAGCCTTAAGAAGTTGTATAATGGGCCTCCCGGGTGGCGCAGTGGTCTAGAGCACTGCATCGCAGTGCTAGCTGCGCCACCAGAGTCTCTGGGTTCGCGCCCAGGCTCTGTCGCAGCCGGCCGCGACCGGGAGGTCCGTGGGGCGACGCACAATTGGCCTAGCGTCGTCCGGGTTAGGGAGGGTTTGGCCGGTAGGGATATCCTTGTCTCATCGCGCTCCAGCGACTCCTGTGGCGGGCCGGGCGCAGTGCGCGCTAACCGAGGGGGGCGGGTGCACGGTGTTTCCTCCGACACATTGGTGCGGCTGGCTTCCGGGTTGGAGGCGCGCTGTGTTAAGAAGCAGTGCGGCTTGGTTGGGTTGTGCTTTGGAGGACGCATGGCTTTCGACCTTCGTCTCTCCCGAGCCCGTACGGGAGTTGTAGCGATGAGACAAGATAGTAATTACTAGCGATTGGATACCACGAAAATTGGGGAGAAAAGGGGATAAAAAAAAAAAAGAAGTTGTATAATGGCTTTCTCTTGAATTAAAAAAATGAAACAAAAAAATTAATAGAAAAAGCATGTTTTTTTGTTTGTTTTGTCTTTTATCTAATGTGTGATATTCTCCTACATTAATTTCACATTTCCACAAACTTCAAAGTGTTTGCTTTCAAATGGTACCAATAATATGCATATCCTTGCTTCAGGTCCTGAGCTACAGGTAGTTAGATTTGGGTATGTCATTGAAAAAAAGGGCCCGATCCTTACAGTATAACATCTGACAGCATTTCCTCTCTGCTGCCACACACAGTGTGGTAGGTAATGATCCAGGCTTATGCTACATACTGTACATATTTTAACAGGGATTGAATAATTCATTCAACGCTGCAGCCGCCACCAAGTTAATTAAAGACTCTGCCGGTATAATTCCTGAGAAATATAATAAATGACGTGAGATAAAAGAGATGGGCCAAGATCAAAATGACACCCTATTTCCTACATAAGAGCACTACTTTAGACCAGAGTCCAATGACACCCTATTCCCTACATAGTGCACTACTTTAGACCAGGGCCCTATTCCCTACATAGTGCACTACTTTAGACCAGGGCTGGCACCCTATTGCCTACATAGTGCACTACTTTAGACCAGGGCCCTATTCCCTACATAGTGCACTACTTTAGACCAGAGACATTTGACCAGTTCAGTTCTGACCTATTTTAAATTGAGGGGGGAAGAGCTCCCTCCTCCCTCTTTCAAACACCTAAAAGTGCCCACAAAACAGCCCCACCCTCCAACACACACTCTCCCCCAACACACACACACAAACAAACTCACCCACCACACACAAACACACTCCCCCAACACACACACAAACTCACCCATTTCCTGTCGTGTGCTGCAGACCCCGAGGCCATACTGCTGGGTTCTGTCTGCCACAGTCTTCATAAAATCAGAGTCGTTCTCAGCGAAACCCAGGTAATTATAGGAACCCATGTTGATCACGTTTTCTATGGTCTTCCCTGTTAACCTGAAAACACAGAGATCGTTTCATCATGTTAAACCCATGTTGATCACGTTGTCTATGGGTTTTCCTGTACATCCTTTATCTGTCGGGTTAACATGCACTAATCACTTTATATCCTGTTTCTATCAATTTTGTTTCACACATGCATGTCTGAGATACAAACGCATAAATGCACACACACACACTCACTCACAAACAACCTAACTGAATTACACAGTATTAGTGGGAACCAACCTAGAACATAATACAATAAGCTATTATTCCCCCCGAGTCTACCAGTAAACACCAATTGGGTTGCAAATGGTCGGAAGCTTTCCGGGAAATTTCCAGAAATTTTCCATGGAAAGTTAAGGCCTGGAATTTTGGGAATATTGCTTAAATTCATCAAAAAATAATTACTTACAACAATGACATTTTTTTTGTGGGATAAACATAAGGCAATTCTAGGTCTTGTGGTGTATTGTGGTTAAACTATCCCCAATTCAATGGAATCGCAACCCTCTGCAGGCACAGTGCATTCTTCCATCACATGTACAGCTGATTCTCAGGATCTGGCACACTAATGATATGCTATTGAGGCCACACTACTACACTGTCTGAGCCAAGGACTACATGCTTTCTGGTAAGTTTTGATTACGATACTGGGTGGGGTGAATATATTTTATATGACATACATGATCTTTTGTTAACTAGAAAATAGTAGCCTATAGCAAAGTGTGTTTAAATAATTTCTAACTTGTTAACAATTTCTGCTAGTTAGTTTTTGCTACAATGTGGGTTTTAGCTTTCTTGAGCCTGCTAACTGAGGAGTGTTAATTCACCTGTTTCCATACATGTTTCATTTTAAAACAATTATCTTACAAAGGAGTTGTTAATCTAACTGCTTAACCATTTATTTCAAATTTTTACAGGAAAATGCCACGGGCACTATCTGATGTGTGGAGACATTTCACTGCAGCTAATGGCCAAGTGCATAAAGTTCCCTTAGCGTTCACAATAAGCAACCTCTGTCAAAAGTCCCTGAAAATGATGAATCAGACACCTTATCGATAGCAACAGCTCACGGTCTTCCTGGAATCAGAAGTTTTTTTCACTGAATAGAGAAACGTAGTCCGAGAAATGCTGATGAATGTCTTGCTCAAGCTGTGTATGCAACTGGTTCACCTCTGGTGCTCACAGGCAATGTGTATTGGAAGAGATTTCTGAATGTTCTTCCCCCAGCATAGACCCCTCCAACCAGACATGCTTAATCTACTAATTTGCTGGATGCAGAGTTCAACAGAGTTCGAGTGAAGGTCAAGCAAATCATAGAGAAAGCAGACTGTATTGCAATCATCTCTGATGGGTGGTCGAATGTTCAGGTGGCAAGGAATAATTAACTACATCATCTACACCCCTCAACCAGTATTCTACAAGAGTACAGACACAAGGGACAACAGACACACCGGTCTCTGAGTGTATGTAAACGTCTGACCCACTGGGAATGTGATGAAAGAAATAAAAGCTGAAATAAATTATTCTCTCTCCTATTATTCTGACATTTCACATTCTTAAAATAAAGTGGTGATCTTAACTGACCTACAACAGGGAATTTTTACTAGGATTAAATGTCAGGAAGTGTGAAAAACTGAGTTTAAATGTATTTGGCTAAGGTGTATGTACACTTCCGACTTCAACTGTAGCTAATACAGCTACCACCATGTAGCTACCACCATGTAGCTAATATAGCTACCACCATGTAGCAAATATAGCTACCACCATGTAGCAAATATAGCTACCACCATGTAGCAAATATAGCTACCACCATGTAGCTACCACCATGTAGCAAATATAGCTACCACCATGTAGCTACCACCATGTAGCTAATATAGCCACCACCATGTAGCCACCACCATGTAGCTAAAATAGCCACCACCATGTAGCCAATATAGTCACCACTATGTAGCCACCACCATGCAGCTAATATAGCTACCACCATGTAGCTACCACCATGTAGCTACCACCATGTAGCTAAAATAGCTACTACCATGTAGCTACCAGCATGTAGCCACCACAATATAGCCACCACCAAGGCTAATCTAAAAACAAAACTCCCTAAATTCTATCAGCATATCGATTGTGCTACCAGGGCTGGAAAAACCCTAGATCATTGTTATACTAATTTCCGCGACGCATATAAGGCCCTCCCCCGCCCCCCTTTCGGAAAAGCTGACCACGACTCCATTTTGTTGATTCCAGCCTACAAACAGAAACTCAAACAACAAGCTCCCGCGCTCAGGTCTGTTCAACGCTGGTCCGACCAATCTGAATCCACGCTTCAAGACTGCTTCGATCACGCGGATTGGAATATGTTCCGCATTGCGTCCAACAACATTATTGACGAATATGCTGATTCGGTGAGCGAGTTCATTAGGAAGTGCATTGACGATGTCGTACCCACAGCAACGATTAAAACATTCCCAAACCAGAAACCGTGGATTGACGGCAGCATTCGCGTGAAACTGAAAGCGCGAACCACTGCTTTTAACCAGGGCAAGGTGACCGGAAGCATGACCGAATACAAACAGTGTAGCTATTCTCTCCGCAAGGCAATCAAACAGGCTAAGTCCCAGTACAGAGACAAAATCGAGTCGCAATTCAACAGCTCAGACACAAGAGGTATGTGGCAGGGTCTACAGTCAATCACGGATTACAAAAAGAAAACCAGCCCCGTCGCGGACCAGGATGTCTTGCTCCCAGACAGGCTAAACAACTTTTTTGCCCGCTTTGAGGACAATACAGTGCCACTGACACGGCCCCCTACCAAAACCTGCGGGCTCTCCTTCACTGCAGCCGAGGTGAGTAAAACATTTAAACGTGTTAACCCTCGCAAGGCTGCAGGCCCAGACGGCATTCCCAGCCACGTCCTCAGAGCATGCGCAGACCAGCTGGCTGGTGTGTTTACGGACATATTCAATCAATCCTTATCCCAGTCTGCTGTTCCCACATGCTTCAAGAGGGCCACCATTGTTCCTGTTCCCAAGAAAGCTAAGGTAACTGAGCTAAATGACTATCGCCCCGTAGCACTCACTTCCGTCATCATGAAGTGCTTTGAGAGACTAGTCAAGGACCATATCACCTCCACCCTACCGGACACCCTAGACCCACTCCAATTTGCTTACCGACCCAATAGGTCCACAGACGACGCAATCGCAACCACACTGCACACTGCCCTAACCCATCTGGACAAGAGGAATACCCATGTGAGAATGCTGTTCATCGATTACAGCTCAGCATTTAACACCATAGTACCCTCCAAACTCGTCATCAAGCTCGAGACCCTGGGTCTCGACCCCGCCCTGTGCAACTGGGTCCTGGACTTCCTGACGGGCCGCCCCCAGGTGGTGAGGGTAGGTAACAACATCTCCACCCCGCTGATCCTCAACACTGGGGCCCCACAAGGGTGCGTTCTGAGCCCTCTCCTGTACTCCCTGTTCACCCACGACTGCGTGGCCATGCACGCCTCCAACTCAATCATCAAGTTTGCGGATGACACTACAGTGGTAGGCTTGATTACCAACAACGACGAGACGGCCTACAGGGAGGAGGTGAGGGCCCTCGGAGTGTGGTGTCAGGAAAATAACCTCACACTCAACGTCAACAAAACAAAGGAGATGATTGTGGACTTCAGGAAACAGCAGAGGAAACAGCAGAGGGAGCACCCCCCTATCCACATCGACGGGTCAGTAGTGGAGAAGGTGGAAAGTTTTAAGTTCCTCGGTGTACACGGACAAACTGAATTGGTCCACCCACACAGACAGCGTTGTGAAGAAGGCGCAGCAGCGCCTCTTCAACCTCAGGAGGCTGAAGAAATTCGGCTTGTCACCAAAAGCACTCACAAACTTCTACAGATGCACAATCGAGAGCATCCTGTCGGGCTGTATCACCGCCTGGTACGGCAACTGCTCCGCCCACAACCGTAAGGCTCTCCAGAGGGTAGTGAGGTCTGCAGAACGCACCACCGGGGGCAAACTACCTGCCCTCCAGGACACCTACACCACCCGATGTCACAGGAAGGCCATAAAGATCATCAAGGACAACAACCACCCAAGCCACTGCCTGTTCACCCCGCTATCATCCAGAAGGCGAGGTCAGTACAGGTGCATCAAAGCAGGGACCGAGAGACTGAAAAACAGCTTCTATCTCAAGGCCATCAGACTGTTAAACAGCCACCACTAACATTTAGCGGCCGCTGCCAACATACTGACTCAACTCCAGCCACTTTAAAAATGGGAATTGATGGAAATTATGTAAAAATGTACCACTAGCCACTTTAAACAATGCCACTTAATATAATGTTTACATACCCTACATTACCCATCTCATATGTATATACTGTACTCTATATCATCTACTGCATCTTGCCATCTTTATGTAATACATGTACCACTAGCCACTTTAAACTATGCCACTTTATGTTTACATACCCTACAGTACTCATCTCATATGTATATACCGTACTCTATACCATCTACTGCATCTTGCCATGCCGTTCTGTACCACCACTCATTCATATATCTTTATGTACATATTCTTTATCCCTTTACACTTGTGTGTGTGTATAAGGTAGTAGTTGTGGAATTGTTAGGTTAGATTACTTGTTGGTTATTACTGCATTGTCGGAACTAGAAGCACAAGCATTTCGCTACACTCGCATTAACATCTGCTAACCATGTGTATGTGACTAATAAAATTTGATTTGATTTGATTGATTTGATGTAGCCACCACCATGTAGCTAATATAGCCACCACCATGTAGCCAATATAGCCAGCACCATGTAGCCAATATAGCCAGCACCATGTAGCCAATATAGTCACCACTATGTAGCCACCACCATGCAGCTAATATAGCCACCACCATGTAGCCAATATAGTCACCACTATGTAGCCACCACCATGCAGCTAATATAACCACCACCATGTAGCCAATATAGCTACCACCATGCAGCTAATATAGCTACCACCATGCAGCTAATGTAGCTACCACCATGTAGCTAATATAGCTACCACCATTTAGCTACCCCCATGTAGCTAATATAGCTACCACCATGTAGCTACCACCATGTAGCTAATATAGCTACTACCATATAATCTTTCAGAAGGCGCCATGTAGCTACCACCATATTGCTGCCACGAATACGTCATCTCAGTGCCTATCAGTGCCTATGCAGTAGGGGTTGATTTGGGATTCAAGGTGAATATGTGTCAGTACCTGAATGTCCAGTTGTAGTCTGGGGACACCCTCTCCATCACGTCAAACACCGGGCCAGGTAGACTGCAGATAGGTCTGTTCCAGTTGTCTCTTACTCTCATGTACAGGTTACGGGTATAGAAGTTCTCAAAGTCTTGATACAGGGGGACAAAATCCTGAGGACATATTGAAACAGGTTTATTATCACAGCACAGCGTGATTACTACATGGTTTTTATACCGCTAATTATGACTGAATACTTAGAGAGTGGTGGTGTAGTGCACTACTCAAATACAATACCATTCTATTTGACAACAATGCAGAGAGAGGCCTCCCGAGTGGCACAACGGTCTAAGGCACTGCATTGCAGTGTTTGAGGCGTCACTACAGACTCGGGTGCGATCCTGGGCTGTGTCGCAGCTGGCCCGCGACTGGGAGACCCACGACGAGGCGCACAATTGGCCCAGCGTTATCCGGGTTAGGGGAGGATTTGTCCTTGTCCCGTGTCAGAAGCATGCTCACGGTCGCAAGGTGTACAGTCTTTCCTCTGACACATTGGTGCAGCTGGCATCCGGGTTAAGCGAGCAGTGTGTCAAGAAGCAGTGCGGCTTGGCAGGGTGGTGTTTCGGAGGAAGCATGTGTCTCGACCTTCGCCTCCCCAGTCCGTACGGGAGTTGCAGCGATGGGACAAAACTAACTACCAATATCATGAAACTGGGGAGAAAAAGGGCTAATTTCATTTAATTTAATAAAACAATGCAGAGAGGAAGAAAATATATAAATATAATATCACATAATAATAAAAAGTAATAATAAATACACGATGAGTAATGATAACTTGGCTATATACACAGGGTACCAGGACCACGTCAATGTGTAGGGGTACAAGGTAAGTTAGGTAGATATGTACAGTATATATAACTAGGAAAATAGTGACTAGGCAACAGGATAAATTGTAAACAGTAACAGCAGTGTATGTGATGAGTCAAAAAAGTTTAACGCAAAAAGGGTCAATGCAGATGGTTAAATAGTAAACCAAATAGCAACCGGACTAACTATTTAACAGTCTTATGACTTGGGGGTAGAAGCTGTTCAGGGTCCTGTTGGTTCCAGATTTGGTGAATCGGTACCGCTTGCCGTGCGGTAGCAGAGAGAACAGTCTAGGTGTATTTTCCATGATGGAGATCATTAGTTCTACCTCTGAGGAGCAGAGCACTCCACAGTTCATTAACATTAGATAAACCACAGCATGTAGCCTAGCGGTTAGAGCGTTGGGTAGGTAGCCTAGCGGTTAGAGCGCTGGGCAGGTAGCCTAGCGGTTAGAGCGCTGGGCAGGTAGCCTAGCGGTTAGAGCGCTGGGCATGTAGCCTAGCAGTTAGCGCATTGGGCATGTAGCCTAGCGGTTAGCGCGTTGGGCAGGTAGCTTAGCGGTTAGAGCGTTGGGCAGGTAGTCTAGCGGTTAGAGCGTTGGGCATGTAGCCTAGCGGTTAGAGCGCTGGGCATGTAGCCTAGCGGTTAGAGCGTTGGGCAGGTAACCTAGCGGTTAGAGCGTTGGGCATATAGCCTAGCGGTTAGAGCGTTGGGCATATAGCCTAGCGGTTAGAGCGCTGGGCAGGTAGCCTAGCGGTTAGAGCGTTGGGCATGTAGCCTAGCGGTTAGAGCGCTGGGCAGGTAGCCTAGCGGTTAGAGCGCTGGGCAGGTAGCCTAGCGGTTAGAGCGTTGGGCATATAGCCTAGCGGTTAGAGCGTTGGGCATATAGCCTAGCGGTTAGAGCGTTGGGCATGTAGCCTAGCGGTTAGAGCGTTGGGCATATAGCCTAGCGGTTAGAGCGTTGGGCATATAGCCTAGCGGTTAGAGCGTTGGGCATGTAGCCTAGCGGTTAGAGCGTTGGGCATGTAGCCTAGCGGTTAGAGCGCTGGGCCAGTACTCCCAATGTCGCTAATTCGAATCCCCAAGCCGACAAGGTGAAAAATCTGGTGATCTGCTCTTGAGCAAGGTACTTAACCCAAATTGTTCCAGGGTCAACGATTCATGATTTAGGCTAGGGTTCGTGCAGATATCCAAGGGGTTACGACGTTTAGTATTGAGAACTGATGAGGTAATAATAATACATTAATACCAGACTGTACTCGATAAGATATGAAAATATCTGAAGAGTCGATTCGGGAAATAGAGACTCTATAAACACTTAACTTCCTAGTTAAAGTTTACATGATTAGTTTAATCGTGTAATAATAATAATTACACAGAGAATTGATTTGATAAAATAACAGTCTTCACATTTAATGATAGTCACAAGATGAAGCTGTGTAACGATCATGCTGTTTAATCAGCTTCTTGATATACCCTCTCCGAGGGTGTCTCAGGGGGAGTTGGGATATGCATAAAACACATTTCCAATTCACACACACACACACACACACTGGTTACCCACTTGTACATGCAGTAAAACAGGACAAATATAAGGACCCCGTATTTGACCTCAGTCCTCTATGTTAGGGCTGCATGACATCGGCCAAATATTATATAGATTATAGATCAAATAAATTATAGATCAAAACACTTGGGTAAACTGTTGGAATCATAGAAATAGGATCATTGTACATTTACATTTAAGTCATTTAGCAGACGCTCTTATCCAGAGCGACTTACAAATTGGAAAGTTCATACATATTCATCCTGGTCCCCCCGTGGGGAATGAACCCACAACCCTGGCGTTGCAAGCGCCATGCTCTACCAACTGAGCCACACGGGACCATTGTAATTGTATGGTTGGAATATAGAGGACACTTGGAATGCAGTTTTGTTTGGCATGATAAAAAAAAAAAGTAAGGGAGGTGGTTGTGACAAGAGTAGGAACCAAAGTGTTTGTCAGTGTTTCACAGGGGACGATAATTAGATAGGTAGCTACATTCAGACAAATGTTTTAGAATATTCTTTGCCTTTTCCTGTCAGATTAAGAACAAGCTGTTGCACAAACAATGCTGCTAACAACAAACGGATAGTTTAATATAGTAAACGTGGATTTATGCTGAACAAAAATATAAACGCAACATGTAAAGTGTCGGTCTCATGTTTCATGAGCTGAAATAAAAAGATCCCAGACATTTTTGATACTGCACAAAAAGCTTGTTTCTCTCACATTGTGTGCACAAATTTGTTTACTTCCCCGTTAGTGAGCATTTCTCCTTTGCCAAGATAATTCATCCACCTGACAGGTGTGGCAAATCAAGAAGCTGATTAAACAAATAAAAGCTCACTCTAAAATGTGAAGTTTTGCCACACAACACAATGCCACAGATGTCTCAGGTTTTGATGGTGCGTGCAATTGGCATGCTGACTGAAGGAATGTCCACCAGAGCTGTTGCCAAAGAATTGAATGTTAATTTCTCTTCCATAAGTCACCTCCAACATCGTTTTAGAGAATTTGGCAGTTCGTCCAACCGGCCTCACAACCGCAGACCACGTGTAACCACGCCAGCCCAGAACCTCCCCATCTGGCTTCTTCAGCTGAAGGATCGTCTGAGACCAGCCACCCAGACAGCTGATGAAACTGAGGAGTATTTCTGTCTGTAATAAAACCCTTGTGGGGAAAAAAGTCATTCGTATTGGCTGGGCCTGGCTCCCCAGTGGGTGGGCCTATGCCCTCCCAGGCCCATCCATGGCTGTGCCCCTGCCCAGTCATGTGAAATCCATAGATTAGGGCCTAATACATTTATTTAAATTGACTGATTTCCGTATATGAAATGTAACTCAGTAAAAATAGATAAAATTGTTGCATGTTGCGTTTATATTTCTGTTCAGTATATACAGTATATTAAGAAGCAAAGTGGAAAGCTGTGTCTTTCTTGTTTGGTACAATCTTGACTGCATTCTGTTTGGTCAAAGCATGCAGAGTAAAGATGGAGCAGAAGGAACTGCCTGTTTGAGTGACAGGGGGGCGGGGCTTGGTGTGTGAGGGATATTGAAGCAGTAAAAATAATAAATAATTCAGAAGTTTAAAAAAATGAAAAGGGCGATACAGACGGCTACAGTGGCATTTAAAAATGTCAATATCGCAATTTCGAATAATCGAGCAGCCTAACTCCGTGTCCTCTCTGTCACCCACAGACACTCAATAGCTCAAATAGCTGCATCTCCTATTTGTCCTTCTGGTCCAACAGGCTCTACCTGTTGAAGCGAACGTCCAACAGACACGTGACAAGGTTCATCCGTCTACAAGAGCAACACGTGCAAACGACTACGCTAAACTTGCCACGGTTTTGAAAATAGAATTCAGTGGTTCTGCGCCTCGCAAACATGACAGCTCGTTGGCTAACAATATCAAACAAGCTCGAAATGAACGCCCACAAGCCTACTATCACCGGCTTCGTTCAGCTTACTTTGGCATGCTCACTGAAACAGGAATGGAAGACCTATTACCATTCAAACAACTGTTTCTGTCAAACATGTGTCCCAACTTCATCAACGACTTGGGCCCTACTGCCCACGTTGGTTTGTCGATCTCGAGAGCTTGCAAGCATCGCTTTTAAGAGCCCGGACAGCTCGATTTAAGAGCGCGGACAGCTCGATTTAAGAGCGCGGACAGCTCGATTTAAGAGCGCGGACAGCTCGAATTAAGAGCCCGGACAGCTCGATTTTAGAGCCCGGACAGCTCGATTTAAGAGCCCGGACAGCTCGATTTAAGAGCCCGGACAGCTCGATTTTAGAGCCCGGACAGCTCGATTTTAGAGCCCGGACAGCTCGATTTTAGAGCCCGGACAGCTCGATTTTAGAGCCCGGACAGCTCGATTTTAGAGCCCGGACAGCTCGATTTTAGAGCCCGGACAGCTCGATTTTAGAGCGCGGACAGCTCGATTTTAGAGCGCGGACAGCTCGATTTAAGAGCCCGGACAGCTCGATTTAAGAGCCCGGACAGCTCGATTTAAGAGCCCGGACAGCTCGATTTTAGAGCCCGGACAGCTCGATTTTAGAGCCCGGACAGCTCGATTTAAGAGCCCGGACAGCTCGATTTTAGAGCCCGGACAGCTCGAATTAAGAGCTTGGGCGGTGTGTCAACGCTGTGGTGATGATGAAACCGACCTAGAATCCCGCGTGACATAGCTCCTCCATTGCCTTCGAACCATCACTACTTCGAAGTGTCTTGGCATGCCGATGGTATTTGTTGATGGCTATTCTTAACGTCATCTAAACCACTTGCAAGCTAGTGTGGGATTGGTATGGCACAATGACATTCCATGCAAACCGCTTCAATTTCAGCCCTGGCAACCAGACAAGCCAGTTCACAGAAGTGGCTGGCATGCTTATCACACTGCAAACGGCGGTGAAACACGACTTGTCAGAACTCGCAATCTGCACTGACTCAGACTATGCCAGACTCACCTTCTTATGCCACTTACTGTTTTGGAAACAAAAGCACATGACTACTTCAAAGTGGAAAAGAAGTAAAAAATTAAAGAGCTCATTCTAGCTTGCGATGACCTCATAACCAAACATGACATACTATTGGAAGAAAGTGAAGGGACACTCCAAATCCCCTGGTCGTGACAAACTTGGCATGCCGACAGCATGGTGAAATCTGGTGGAATTCACAGCACTCCTTGGCTGTTCGATGCTCGAGACGCAAAAATCACGGCTGACGTTTTAGCTAAACGTTCCCACGAGCCAATCAAAACCAAGGTCTTATTTCCCTTGGCGTGTGCACCTACTACGTACACAGGCGCACACGTACAATGGAAGACCTAATGAGGTCTTCTACTAGGATCACCCTTGGGACGGAAGACCTAATGAGGTCTTATACTAGGATCACCCGTGGGACGGAAGCGATCCCGATTTTCGTAAAGTTAGCCATAGATCCTGAAACACCATCAGAGGGTCCATCCACAGCATCCCCAGCATTAACAGCCTCCTCTCCCGAATTCACTAGGTCAGCCCTGTAGTGTCCCCAATGCTAGCTTTGTCATTCAGGGTGCAATTTTTCCAAATACCTTAATTACCCACCTTCAAGTAGGATCGCCCTAGATCTGACATTAGACACGATGCCACGATAGAGTCATTTAGCCAATACCTTGGACGTATAAAGAACATGGTCCAAATTAGATGATTACGGTGTGGTAGCTATATTTTGTATATCTCTTGTTTATGTTTTTATCCATTTAGTTTCATTTCCTGTGAAATGATAGAAGTGATAGAGACATAAACAAGTTCCCCATACAACCACCAGTTAGAGCCACAACGCTGATCATTTGGTGAAGAAATGTAATGGATGTACTCTGCCTGAGTGTTCCAAGTTACTGCCCAGATCCACTAGCCGGGAAAACCGGGCCGGGAACACAGAGCTACCGCCGGACCTGCCATGTCCATTCTGGTGGTGATCTGAATCCTACCAGGGTAAACCACCAGGGGGGGATCATGCTACGATGATCCACAAACCAGGACATCCGATGGTCATTCTTATGGTGGGATGCAACATGCAGAATCCTTCCAAGTTTAACCCACCAGAGGGGGACTGTCCTGACTGGCTTGTTCGGGTCAGGTTACCGTGGACCACACTCCTACAAGAGACATCTCCCACACCCACCAGAGGGGGACTGTCCTGACTGGCTTGTTCGGGTCAGGTTACCGTGGACGACACTCCTACAAGAGACATCTCCCACACCCACCAGAGCGGGACTGTCCTGACTGGGCTTGTTCGGGTCAGGTTACCGTGGACCACACTCCTACAAGAGACATCTCCCACACCCACCAGAGGGGGACTGTCCTGACTGGCTTGTTCGGGTCAGGTTACCGTGGACCACACTCCTACAAGAGACATCTCCCACACCCACCAGAGGGGGACTGTCCTGACTGGCTTGTTCGGGTCAGGTTACCGTGGACCACACTCCTACAAGAGACATCTCCCACACCCACCAGAGGGGGACTGTCCTGACTGGCTTGTTTGGGTCAGGTTACCGTGGACGACACTCCTACAAGAGACATCTCCCACACCCACCAGAGCGGGACTGTCCTGACTGGGCTTGTTCGGGTCAGGTTACCGTGGACCACACTCCTACAAGAGACATCTCCCACACCCACCAGAGGGGGACTGTCCTGACTGGCTTGTTCGGGTCAGGTTACCGTGGACCACACTCCTACAAGAGACATCTCCCACACCCACCAGAGGGGGACTGTCCTGACTGGCTTGTTCGGGTCAGGTTACCGTGGACCACACTCCTACAAGAGACATCTCCCACACCCACCAGAGGGGGACTGTCCTGACTGGCTTGTTCGGGTCAGGTTACCGTGGACGACACTCCTACAAGAGACATCTCCCACACCCACCAGAGCGGGACTGTCCTGACTGGGCTTGTTCGGGTCAGGTTACCGTGGACCACACTCCTACAAGAGACATCTCCCACACCCGCCAGAGGGGGACTGTCCTGACTGGCTTGTTTGGGTCAGGTTACCGTGGACCACACTCCTACAAGAGACATCTCCCACACCCGCCAGAGGGGGACTGTCCTGACTGGCTTGTTCGGGTCAGGTTACCGTGGACCACACTCCTACAAGAGACATCTCCCACACCCACCAGAGGGGGAGAGATATGGAGATGGGGGGGGTTTATGACACTTCACGCCCACTGTAAATAATCTTAAGGCAGCAGACAAAATCCCTTTGTCCTCTCACTGTGGAGGAATGGAACGTATGATGCGCCTACGGAGAACCCAGCTCAGAACAGTAACATGCAATAAATGGACTTTGGGACAATATGTTTCGTCAGCCAAAATGGCAGTAATGATGATAGATTGAATATGAAAAGGAATGTCGTTTTTGTTATTTTATTAAAAGTTAAATGACGACGTTATAACTTGAAGAGTTTTCCTAATATGTACCTGTTGTTTACAGTTTACTGTACGTTGTGTGGAAAATGTACAGATCAAAGAGAATGTTTTTGTAAAGATGAAATGTGAAGTTAGTTGTCTAAACTGGATCTGAGTCAAATCCAGACCTCCAGCCTCGTAACTAGTTACGCCCAGAGAACTTGCCCTAAAGGCAGTAACGCCCATTTCTGACCCGATGGCTTTGCTGGGTGGACGGGAAGAAGTCATAGGACTGCTATAGGGGATACGGATGGACAACTGTGGATTAGGCTAATGAGGGGTTGAGGTCAGATCAGATCCCCTTCAGGGAGAAATTATGGTTTATTACTCTATTACTTCATCTTCCTGTCAAACCATAATAGATGTAAGGATTGGAGAGAAGGAGGAGTGCCTAACTTGGAGTAATATATACTTGTGGTGATGGAACACGTTTTGTTTAATGCAGCTGTATTGATCCTCTGGGCAGAATACAATTGGTTAAACTTGCATTGTGTCCTTAGAGATTTTTAAGAGAATTAGAAGCTAACCGTTTGATATTCATTCAAATACTATTTTCTTGCATCTTCACATGTATAGGTGCAGGAATAAGAGTCTAGATAGGCACAATGAGACCATAACTCCTAGCAACAACAAAACATCTACATGTCACAATGATACCATAACTCCACCTAGCAACAACAACACATCTACATGTCACAATGAGACCATGACTCCACCTAGCAACAACAACACATCTACATGTCACAATGAGACCATAACTCCACCTAGCAACAACAAAACATCTACATGTCACAATGAGACCATAACTCCACCTAGCAACAACAACACATCTACATGTCACAATGAGACCATAACTCCACCTAGCAACAACAAAACATCTACATGTCACAATGAGACCATAACTCCACCTAGCAACAACAACACATCTACATGTCACAATGAGACCATAACTCCTAGCAACAACAACACATCTACATGTCACAATGAGACCATAACCCCTAGCAACAACAACACATCTACATGTCACAATGAGACCATAACCCCTAGCAACAACAACACATCTACATGTCACAATGAGACCATAACTCCACCTAGCAACAACAACACATCTACATGTCACAATGAGACCATAACTCCTAGCAACAACAACACATCTACATGTCACAATGAGACCATAACTCCACCTAGCAACAACAACACATCTACATGTCACAATGAGACCATAACTCCTAGCAACAACAACACATCTACATGTCACAATGAGACCATAACCCCTAGCAACAACAACACATCTACATGTCACAATGAGACCATAACCCCTAGCAACAACAAAACATCTACATGTCACAATGAGACCATAACCCCTAGCAACAACAACACATCTACATGTCACAATGAGACCATAACCCCTAGCAACAACAACACATCTACATGTCACAATGAGACCATAACTCCACCTAGCAACAACAACACATCTACATGTCACAATGAGACCATAACTCCTAGCAACAACAACACATCTACATGTCACAATGAGACCATAACTCCACCTAGCAACAACAACACATCTACATGTCACAATGAGACCATAACTCCTAGCAACAACAACACATCTACATGTCACAATGAGACCATAACCCCTAGCAACAACAACACATCTACATGTCACAATGAGACCATAACCCCTAGCAACAACAACACATCTACATGTCACAATGAGACCATAACTCCACCTAGCAACAACAACACATCTACATGTCACAATGAGACCATAACTCCTAGCAACAACAACACATCTACATGTCACAATGAGACCATGACCCCTAGCAACAACAAAACATCTACATGTCACAATGAGACCATAACTCCACCTAGCAACAACAACACATCTACATGTCACAATGAGACCATAACTCCACCTAGCAACAACAACACATCTACATGTCACAATGAGACCATAACTCCTAGCAACAACAACACATCTACATGTCACAATGAGACCATAACCCCTAGCAACAACAACACATCTACATGTCACAATGAGACCATAACTCCACCTAGCAACAACAACACATCTACATGTCACAATGAGACCATAACTCCTAGCAACAACAACACATCTACATGTCACAATGAGACCATAACTCCACCTAGCAACAACAACACATCTACATGTCACAATGAGACCATAACTCCTAGCAACAACAACACATCTACATGTCACAATGAGACCATAACTCCTAGCAACAACAACACATCTACATGTCACAATGAGACCATACCTCCTAGCAACAACAACACATCTACATGTCACAATGAGACCATGACCCCTAGCAACAACAACACATCTACATGTCACAATGAGACCATAACTCCACCTAGCAACAACAACACATCTACATGTCACAATGAGACCATACCTCCTAGCAACAACAACACATCTACATGTCACAATGAGACCATGACCCCTAGCAACAACACATCTACATGTCACAATGAGACCATAACTCCTAGCAACAACAACACATCTACATGTCACAATGAGACCATAACTCCACCTAGCAACAACAACACATCTACATGTCACAATGAGACCATAACTCCACCTAGCAACAACAACACATCTACATGTCACAATGAGACCATAACTCCACCTAGCAACAACAACACATCTACATGTCACAATGAGACCATAACTCCTAGCAACAACAACACATCTACATGTCACAATGAGACCATAACTCCACCTAGCAACAACAACACATCTACATGTCACAATGAGACCATAACTCCTAGCAACAACAACACATCTACATGTCACAATGAGACCATAACTCCTAGCAACAACAACACATCAACATGTCACAATGAGACCATAACCCCTAGCAACAACAACACATCTACATGTCACAATGAGACCATAACTCCTAGCAACAACAACACATCTACATGTCACAATGAGACCATAACTCCACCTAGCAACAACAACACATCTACATGAGACCATAACTCCACCTAGCAACAACAACACATCTACATGTCACAATGAGACCATAGCTCCACCTAGCAACAACAACACATCTACATTAAACAATGAGACCATAACTCCTAGCAACAACAACACATTTACATGTCAAAATGAGACCATAACTCCACCTAGCAACAACAACACATCTACATGTCACAATGAGACCATAACTCCACCTAGCAACAACAACACATCTACATGTCACAATGAGACCATAACTCCTAGCAACAACAAAACATCTACATGTCACAATGAGACCATAACCCCTAGCAACAACAACACATCTACATGTCACAATGATACCATAACTCCACCTAGCAACAACACATCTACATGTCACAATGAGACCATAACTCCTAGCAACAACAACACATCTACATGTCACAATGATACCATAACTCCTAGCAACAACAACACATCTACATGTCACAATGAGACCATAACTCCACCTAGCAACAACAACACATCTACATGTCACAATGAGACCATAACTCCACCTAGCAACAACAACAACACATCTACATGTCACAATGAGACCATAACCCCTAGCAACAACAACACATCTACATGTCACAATGAGACCATAACTCCACCTAGCAACAACAACACATCTACATGTCACAATGAGACCATAACTCCTAGCAACAACAACACATCTACATGTCACACAGACCAAAACTCCTAGCAACAACAAAACATCTACATGTCACAATGAGACCATAACCCCTAGCAACAACAACACATCTACATGTCACAATGAGACCATAACTCCACCTAGCAACAACAACACATCTACATGTCACAATGAGACCATAACTCCACCTAGCAACAACAACACATCTACATGTCACAATGAGACCATGACCCCTAGCAACAACAACACATCTACATGTCACAATGAGACCATGACCCCTAGCAACAACAACACATCTACATGTCACAATGAGACCATAACTCCACCTAGCAACAACAACACATCTACATGTCACAATGAGACCATAACTCCACCTAGCAACAACAAAACATCTACATGTCACAATGAGACCATAACCCCTAGCAACAACAAAACATCTACATGTCACAATGAGACCATAACTCCACCTAGCAACAACAACACATCAACATGTCACAATGAGACCATAACCCCTAGCAACAACAACACATCTACATGTCACAATGAGACCATAACTCCTAGCAACAACAACACATCTACATGTCACAATGAGACCATAACTCCACCTAGCAACAACAACACATCTACATGAGACCATAACTCCACCTAGCAACAACAACACATCTACATGTCACAATGAGACCATAGCTCCACCTAGCAACAACAACACATCTACATTAAACAATGAGACCATAACTCCTAGCAACAACAACACATTTACATGTCAAAATGAGACCATAACTCCACCTAGCAACAACAACACATCTACATGTCACAATGAGACCATAACTCCACCTAGCAACAACAACACATCTACATGTCACAATGAGACCATAACTCCTAGCAACAACAAAACATCTACATGTCACAATGAGACCATAACCCCTAGCAACAACAACACATCTACATGTCACAATGAGACCATAACCCCTAGCAACAACAACACATCTACATGTCACAATGATACCATAACTCCACCTAGCAACAACACATCTACATGTCACAATGAGACCATAACTCCTAGCAACAACAACACATCTACATGTCACAATGATACCATAACTCCTAGCAACAACAACACATCTACATGTCACAATGAGACCATAACTCCACCTAGCAACAACAACACATCTACATGTCACAATGAGACCATAACTCCACCTAGCAACAACAACACATCTACATGTCACAATGAGACCATAACCCCTAGCAACAACAACACATCTACATGTCACAATGAGACCATAACTCCACCTAGCAACAACAACACATCTACATGTCACAATGAGACCATAACTCCTAGCAACAACAACACATCTACATGTCACAATGAGACCATAACTCCACCTAGCAACAACAACACATCTACATGTCACAATGAGACCATAACTCCACCTAGCAACAACAACACATCTACATGTCACACAGACCAAAACTCCTAGCAACAACAAAACATCTACATGTCACAATGAGACCATAACCCCTAGCAACAACAACACATCTACATGTCACAATGAGACCATAACTCCACCTAGCAACAACAACACATCTACATGTCACAATGAGACCATGACCCCTAGCAACAACAACACATCTACATGTCACAATGAGACCATGACCCCTAGCAACAACAACACATCTACATGTCACAATGAGACCATAACTCCACCTAGCAACAACAACACATCTACATGTCACACAGACCAAAACTCCTAGCAACAACAAAACATCTACATGTCACAATGAGACCATACCTCCTAGCAACAACAACACATCTACATGTCACAATGAGACCATACCTCCTAGCAACAACAACACATCTACATGTCACAATGAGACCATAACTCCTAGCAACAACAAAACATCTACATGTCACAATGAGACCATAACTGCTAGCAACAACAACACATCTACATGTCACAATGAGACCATAACTCCACCTAGCAACAACAACACATCTACATGTCACAATGAGACCATAACTCCACCTAGCAACAACAACACATCTACATGTCACAATGAGACCATAACTCCTAGCAACAACAACACATCCACATGTCACAATGAGACCATAACTCCACCTAGCAACAACAACACATCTACATGTCACAATGAGACCATAACTCCTAGCAACAACAACACATCTACATGTCACAATGAGACCATAACTCCACCTAGCAACAACAACACATCTACATGTCACAATGAGACCATAACTCCACCTAGCAACAACAACACATCTACATGAGACCATAACTCCACCTAGCAACAACAACACATCTACATGTCACAATGAGACCATAACTCCACCTAGCAACAACAACACATCTACATGAGACCATAACTCCACCTAGCAACAACAACACATCTACATGTCACAATGAGACCATAACTCCACCTAGCAACAACAACACATCTACATTAAACAATGAGACCATAACTCCTAGCAACAACAACACATTTACATGTCACAATGAGACCATAACTCCACCTAGCAACAACAACACATCTACATTAAACAATGAGACCATAACTCCTAGCAACAACAACACATCTACATGTCACAATGAGACCATACCTCCACCTAGCAACAACAACACATCTACATGTCACAATGAGACCATAACTCCCCCTAGCAACAACAAAACATCTACATGTCACAATGAGACCATAACTCCACCTAGCAACAACAACACATCTACATGTCACAATGAGACCATAACTCCACCTAGCAACAACAACACATCTACATGTCACAATGAGACCATAACCCCTAGCAACAACACATCTACATGTCACAATGAGACCATAACTCCACCTAGCAACAACAACACATCTACATGTCACAATGAGACCATAACTCCTAGCAACAACAACACATCTACATGTCACAATGAGACCATAACTCCACCTAGCAACAACAACACATCTACATGTCACAATGAGACCATAACTCCACCTAGCAACAACAACACATCTACATGTCACAATGAGACCATAACTCCACCTAGCAACAACAACACATCTACATGTCACAATGAGACCATGACCCCTAGCAACAACAACACATCTACATGTCACAATGAGACCATGACCCCTAGCAACAACAACACATCTACATGTCACAATGAGACCATAACTCCACCTAGCAACAACAACACATCTACATGTCACAATGAGACCATGACCCCTAGCAACAACAACACATCTACATGTCACAATGAGACCATGACCCCTAGCAACAACAACACATCTACATGTCACAATGAGACCATAACTCCACCTAGCAACAACAACACATCTACATGTCACACAGACCAAAACTCCTAGCAACAACAAAACATCTACATGTCACAATGAGACCATAACTCCACCTAGCAACAACAACACATCAACATGTCACAATGAGACCATAACCCCTAGCAACAACAACACATCTACATGTCACAATGAGACCATAACTCCTAGCAACAACAACACATCTACATGTCACAATGAGACCATAACTCCACCTAGCAACAACAACACATCTACATGAGACCATAACTCCACCTAGCAACAACAACACATCTACATGTCACAATGAGACCATAGCTCCACCTAGCAACAACAAAACATCTACATGTCACAATGAGACCATAACCCCTAGCAACAACAACACATCTACATGTCACAATGATACCATAACTCCACCTAGCAACAACACATCTACATGTCACAATGAGACCATAACTCCTAGCAACAACAACACATCTACATGTCACAATGATACCATAACTCCTAGCAACAACAACACATCTACATGTCACAATGAGACCATAACTCCACCTAGCAACAACAACACATCTACATGTCACAATGAGACCATAACTCCACCTAGCAACAACAACAACACATCTACATGTCACAATGAGACCATAACTCCTAGCAACAACAACACATCTACATGTCACAATGAGACCATAACTCCACCTAGCAACAACAACACATCTACATGTCACAATGAGACCATAACTCCTAGCAATAACAACACATCTACATGTCACAATGAGACCATAACTCCACCTAGCAACAACAACACATCTACATGTCACAATGAGACCATAACTCCACCTAGCAACAACAACACATCTACATGTCACACAGACCAAAACTCCTAGCAACAACAAAACATCTACATGTCACAATGAGACCATAACCCCTAGCAACAACAACACATCTACATGTCACAATGAGACCATAACTCCACCTAGCAACAACAACACATCTACATGTCACAATGAGACCATGACCCCTAGCAACAACAACACATCTACATGTCACAATGAGACCATGACCCCTAGCAACAACAACACATCTACATGTCACAATGAGACCATAACTCCACCTAGCAACAACAACACATCTACATGTCACACAGACCAAAACTCCTAGCAACAACAAAACATCTACATGTCACAATGAGACCATACCTCCTAGCAACAACAACACATCTACATGTCACAATGAGACCATAACTCCTAGCAACAACAACACATCTACATGTCACAATGAGACCATAACTCCTAGCAACAACAAAACATCTACATGTCACAATGAGACCATAACTGCTAGCAACAACAACACATCTACATGTCACAATGAGACCATAACTCCACCTAGCAACAACAACACATCTACATGTCACAATGAGACCATAACTCCTAGCAACAACAACACATCCACATGTCACAATGAGACCATAACTCCACCTAGCAACAACAACACATCTACATGTCACAATGAGACCATAACTCCTAGCAACAACAACACATCTACATGTCACAATGAGACCATAACTCCACCTAGCAACAACAACACATCTACATGAGACCATAACTCCACCTAGCAACAACAACACATCTACATGTCACAATGAGACCATAACTCCACCTAGCAACAACAACACATCTACATGAGACCATAACTCCACCTAGCAACAACAACACATCTACATGTCACAATGAGACCATAACTCCACCTAGCAACAACAACACATCTACATTAAACAATGAGACCATAACTCCTAGCAACAACAACACATCTACATGTCACAATGAGACCATACCTCCACCTAGCAACAACAACACATCTACATGTCACAATGAGACCATAACTCCCCCTAGCAACAACAAAACATCTACATGTCACAATGAGACCATAACTCCACCTAGCAACAACAACACATCTACATGTCACAATGAGACCATAACTCCACCTAGCAACAACAACAACACATCTACATGTCACAATGAGACCATAACCCCTAGCAACAACAACACATCTACATGTCACAATGAGACCATAACTCCACCTAGCAACAACAACACATCTACATGTCACAATGAGACCATAACTCCTAGCAACAACAACACATCTACATGTCACAATGAGACCATAACTCCACCTAGCAACAACAACACATCTACATGTCACAATGAGACCATAACTCCACCTAGCAACAACAACACATCTACATGTCACAATGAGACCATGACCCCTAGCAACAACAACACATCTACATGTCACAATGAGACCATGACCCCTAGCAACAACAACACATCTACATGTCACAATGAGACCATAACTCCACCTAGCAACAACAACACATCTACATGTCACACAGACCAAAACTCCTAGCAACAACAAAACATCTACATGTCACAATGAGACCATAACCCCTAGCAACAACAACACATCTACATGTCACAATGAGACCATAACTCCACCTAGCAACAACAACACATATACATGTCACAATGAGACCATGACCCCTAGCAACAACAACACATCTACATGTCACAATGAGACCATGACCCCTAGCAACAACAACACATCTACATGTCACAATGAGACCATAACTCCACCTAGCAACAACAACACATCTACATGTCACACAGACCAAAACTCCTAGCAACAACAAAACATCTACATGTCACAATGAGACCATAACTCCACCTAGCAACAACAACACATCAACATGTCACAATGAGACCATAACCCCTAGCAACAACAACACATCTACATGTCACAATGAGACCATAACTCCTAGCAACAACAACACATCTACATGTCACAATGAGACCATAACTCCACCTAGCAACAACAACACATCTACATGAGACCATAACTCCACCTAGCAACAACAACACATCTACATGTCACAATGAGACCATAGCTCCACCTAGCAACAACAACACATCTACATTAAACAATGAGACCATAACTCCTAGCAACAACAACACATTAACATGTCAAAATGAGACCATAACTCCACCTAGCAACAACAACACATCTACATGTCACAATGAGACCATAACTCCACCTAGCAACAACAACACATCTACATGTCACAATGAGACCATAACTCCTAGCAACAACAAAACATCTACATGTCACAATGAGACCATAACCCCTAGCAACAACAACACATCTACATGTCACAATGATACCATAACTCCACCTAGCAACAACAACACATCTACATGTCACAATGAGACCATAACTCCACCTAGCAACAACAACAACACATCTACATGTCACAATGAGACCATAACTCCTAGCAACAACAACACATCTACATGTCACAATGAGACCATAACTCCACCTAGCAACAACAACACATCTACATGTCACAATGAGACCATAACTCCTAGCAATAACAACACATCTACATGTCACAATGAGACCATAACTCCACCTAGCAACAACAACACATCTACATGTCACAATGAGACCATAACTCCACCTAGCAACAACAACACATCTACATGTCACACAGACCAAAACTCCTAGCAACAACAAAACATCTACATGTCACAATGAGACCATAACCCCTAGCAACAACAACACATCTACATGTCACAATGAGACCATAACTCCACCTAGCAACAACAACACATCTACATGTCACAATGAGACCATGACCCCTAGCAACAACAACACATCTACATGTCACAATGAGACCATGACCCCTAGCAACAACAACACATCTACATGTCACAATGAGACCATAACTCCACCTAGCAACAACAACACATCTACATTTCACACAGACCAAAACTCCTAGCAACAACAAAACATCTACATGTCACAATGAGACCATACCTCCTAGCAACAACAACACATCTACATGTCACAATGACACCATAACTCCTAGCAACAACAACACATCTACATGTCACAATGAGACCATAACTCCTAGCAACAACAAAACATCTACATGTCACAATGAGACCATAACTGCTAGCAACAACAACACATCTACATGTCACAATGAGACCATAACTCCACCTAGCAACAACAACACATCTACATGTCACAATGAGACCATAACTCCTAGCAACAACAACACATCCACATGTCACAATGAGACCATAACTCCACCTAGCAACAACAACACATCTACATGTCACAATGAGACCATAACTCCTAGCAACAACAACACATCTACATGTCACAATGAGACCATAACTCCACCTAGCAACAACAACACATCTACATGAGACCATAACTCCACCTAGCAACAACAACACATCTACATGTCACAATGAGACCATAACTCCACCTAGCAACAACAACACATCTACATGAGACCATAACTCCACCTAGCAACAACAACACATCTACATGTCACAATGAGACCATAACTCCACCTAGCAACAACAACACATCTACATTAAACAATGAGACCATAACTCCTAGCAACAACAACACATTTACATGTCACAATGAGACCATAACTCCACCTAGCAACAACAACACATCTACATTAAACAATGAGACCATAACTCCTAGCAACAACAACACATCTACATGTCACAATGAGACCATAACTCCCCCTAGCAACAACAAAACATCTACATGTCACAATGAGACCATAACTCCACCTAGCAACAACAACACATCTACATGTCACAATGAGACCATAACTCCACCTAGCAACAACAACAACACATCTACATGTCACAATGAGACCATAACCCCTAGCAACAACAACACATCTACATGTCACAATGAGACCATAACTCCACCTAGCAACAACAACACATCTACATGTCACAATGAGACCATAACTCCTAGCAACAACAACACATCTACATGTCACAATGAGACCATAACTCCACCTAGCAACAACAACACATCTACATGTCACAATGAGACCATAACTCCACCTAGCAACAACAACACATCTACATGTCACACAGACCAAAACTCCTAGCAACAACAAAACATCTACATGTCACAATGAGACCATAACCCCTAGCAACAACAACACATCTACATGTCACAATGAGACCATAACTCCACCTAGCAACAACAACACATCTACATGTCACAATGAGACCATGACCCCTAGCAACAACAACACATCTACATGTCACAATGAGACCATAACTCCACCTAGCAACAACAACACATCTACATGTCACAATGAGACCATAACTCCACCTAGCAACAACAACACATCTACATGTCACAATGAGACCATAACTCCACCTAGCAACAACAACACATCTACATTAAACAATGAGACCATAACTCCTAGCAACAACAACACATTTACATGTCACAATGAGACCATAACCCCTAGCAACAACAACACATCTACATGTCACAATGAGACCATAACTCCACCTAGCAACAACAACAACACATCTACATGTCACAATGAGACCATGACCCCTAGCAACAACAACACATCTACATGTCACAATGAGACCATAACTCCACCTAGCAACAACAACACATCTACATGAGACCATAACTCCACCTAGCAACAACAACACATCTACATGTCACAATGAGACCATAACTCCACCTAGCAACAACAACACATCTACATGAGACCATAACTCCACCTAGCAACAACAACACATCTACATGTCACAATGAGACCATAACTCCACCTAGCAACAACAACACATCTACATTAAACAATGAGACCATAACTCCTAGCAACAACAACACATTTACATGTCACAATGAGACCATAACTCCTAGCAACAACAACACATCTACATGTCACAATGAGACCATAACTCCACCTAGCAACAACAACAACACATCTACATGTCACAATGAGACCATGACCCCTAGCAACAACAACACATCTACATGTCACAATGAGACCATAACTCCTAGCAACAACAACACATCTACATGTCACAATGAGACCATAACTCCACCTAGCAACAACAACACATCTACATGTCACAATGAGACCATAACTCCACCTAGCAACAACAACACATCAACATGTCACAATGAGACCATAACTCCTAGCAACAACAACACATCTACATGTCACAATGAGACCATAACTCCACCTAGCAACAACAACACATCTACATGTCACAATGAGACCATAACTCCACCTAGCAACAACAACACATCTACATGTCACACAGACCAAAACTCCTAGCAACAACAAAACATCTACATGTCACAAAGAGACCATAACCCCTAGCAACAACAACACATCTACATGTCACAATGAGACCATAACTCCTAGCAACAACAACACATCTACATGTCACAATGAGACCATAACTCCACCTAGCAACAACAACACATCTACATGTCACAATGAGACCATAACTCCACCTAGCAACAACAACACATCTACATGTCACAATGAGACCATAACTCCTAGCAACAACAACACATCTACATGAGACCATAACTCCTAGCAACAACAACACATCTACATGTCACAATGAGACCATAACTCCACCTAGCAACAACAACACATCTACATGTCACAATGAGACCATAACTCCTAGCAACAACAACACATCTACATGTCACAATGAGACCATAACTCCTAGCAACAACAACACATCTACATGTCACAATGAGACCATAACTCCTAGCAACAACAACACATCTACATGTCACAATGAGACCATAACTCCACCTAGCAACAACAACACATCAACATGTCACAATGAGACCATAACCCCTAGCAACAACAACACATCAACATGTCACCATGATACCATAACCCCTAGCAACAACAAAACATCTACATGTCACAATGATACCACCCTCTCAGATCGCCACACGTGTCTAGGGACAGGGGCTAGGAGTTGTTTCTGGACAAGACCCACAACCCTTTGGGTGTGTGGTGGACCTACTGCACTTGAGGCATTGGTTGGATGTTTCATTCCATTGCTATACACGCACAGACAGATTTCCACAGGTTTGTAAGCAAGACACACCTACTGCACCTTATCAGGCTGATCAGACAGGTCTGGGTAGCAGGAGACACCTACTGCATCCTATCAGGCTGATCAGACAGGTCTGGGTAGCAGGAGACACCTACTGCACCCTATCAGGCTGATCAGACAGGTCTGGGTAGCAGGAGACACCTACTGCCTCCTAGCAGGCTGATCAGACAGGTCTGGGTAGCAGGAGACACCTACTGCACCCTATCAGGCTGATCAGACAGGTCTGGGTAGCAGGAGACACCTACTGCACCCTATCAGGCTGATCAGACAGGTCTGGGTAGCAAGACACACCTACTGCACCTTATCAGGCTGATCAGACAGGTCTGGGTAGCAGGAGACACCTACTGCATCCTATCAGGCTGATCAGACAGGTCTGGGTAGCAGGAGACACCTACTGCACCCTATCAGGCTGATCAGACAGGTCTGGGTAGCAGGAGACACCTACTGCACCCTATCAGGCTGATCAGACAGGTCTGGGTAGCAGGAGACACCTACTGCACCCTATCAGGCTGATCAGACAGGTCTGGGTAGCTGGAGACACCTACTGCACCTTATCAGGCTGATCAGACAGGTCTGGGTAGCAGGAGACACCTACTGCACCCTATCAGGCTGATCAGACAGGTCTGGGTAGCAGGAGACACCTACTGCACCCTATCAGGCTGATCAGACAGGTCTGGTGTAGCAGGAGACACCTACTGCACCCTATCAGGCTGATCAGACAGGTCTGGGTAGCAGGAGACACCTACTGCACCCTATCAGGCTGATCAGACAGGTCTGGTGTAGCAGGAGACACCTACTGCACCCTATCAGGCTGATCAGACAGGTCTGGTGTAGCAGGAGACACCTACTGCACCCTATCAGGCTGATCAGACAGGTCTGGGTAGCAGGAGACACCTACTGCACCCTATCAGGCTGATCAGACAGGTCTGGGTAGCTGGAGACACCTACTGCCTCCTAGCAGGCTGATCAGACAGGTCTGGGTAGCTGGAGACACCTACTGCCTCCTAGCAGGCTGATCAGACAGGTCTGGTGTAGCTGGAGACCTGCTGGAAACAGTGGTATTTACATGTCTACTATTCTCATTCCAGCTGGTTAGATGTGCAACCACTGACGAACTATAGCTGGGCCATATCTCTAGTCCAGCAATAGATACTGTTGTTTTGGCTGTATAGCATCATTTAATAAATATGACCAATGGTTAGCTAGGTAGCTAGGCTGTATATCAGGCAGATAACCATTTACAGCAGGGATCATCCACTAGATTCAGCCGAGGAACGGTTTTCTTCTGGAGCGGATGGTAGGGGGGCCGGAACATGAATTCACTCTGGCAATGTACTCAGATTTCAGAGCGCTCTCGTCTGAGTGAGCCAGACAGAGCAGAATAACGGATGAATTTATGAATATGACTGGTGTCAGTAAATGTAGGCAAAAAAAAAAGTGATTACATTGTTGTCAGCAGCACAGTTACAGTCACCAACGCTCTAGATAACATGAAAACAGCCTAACCAGCTCTGCTAGTTAAATGTTCAGAGTGAGGTGTTCTCTCATTTGTGTCTAGCAAGTAGCTAGCTAGCCAACTTTAGCCAGTTAGCTTGGGCACTTGACTGCCGGTTGTGAGGTCAGAACGCTCAGATAAATCCTACTCCTTGGCCAGAGCCTCCATTGTGAGGTCAGAACGCTCAGATAAATCCTACTCCTTGGCCAGAGCCTCCATTGTGAGGTCAGAACGCTCAGATAAATCCTACTCCTTGGCCAGAGCCTCCATTGTGAGGTCAGAACGCTCAGATAAATCCTACTCCTTGGCCAGAGCCTCCATTGTGAGGTCAGAACGCTCAGATAAATCCTACTCCTTGGCCAGAGCCTCCATTGTGAGGTCAGAACGCTCAGATAAATCCTACTCCTTGGCCAGAGCCTCCATTGTGAGGTCAGAACGCTCAGATAAATCCTACTCCTTGGCCAGAGCCTCCATTGTGAGGTCAGAACGCTCAGATAAATCCTACTCCTTGGCCAGAGCCTCCATTGTGAGGTCAGAACGCTCAGATAAATCCTACTCCTTGGCCAGAGCCTCCATTGTGAGGTCAGAACGCTCAGATAAATCCTACTCCTTGGCCAGAGCCTCCATTGTGAGGTCAGAACGCTCAGATAAATCCTACTCCTTGGCCAGAGCCTCCATTGTGAGGTCAGAACGCTCAGATAAATCCTACTCCTTGGCCAGAGCCTCCATTGTGAGGTCAGAACGCTCAGATAAATCCTACTCCTTGGCCAGAGCCTCCATTGTGAGGTCAGAACGCTCAGATAAATCCTACTCCTTGGCCAGAGCCTCCATTGTGAGGTCAGAACGCTCAGATAAATCCTACTCCTTGGCCAGAGCCTCCATTGAGGTCAGAACGCTCAGATAAATCCTACTCCTTGGCCAGAGCCTCCATTGTGAGGTCAGAACGCTCAGATAAATCCTACTCCTTGGCCAGAGCCTCCATTGTGAGGTCAGAACGCTCAGATAAATCCTACTCCTTGGCCAGAGCCTCCATTGTGAGGTCAGAACGCTCAGATAAATCCTACTCCTTGGCCAGAGCCTCCATTGTGAGGTCAGAACGCTCAGATTGAAACGCTTTGAATTTACAACAACAAAAAAGAACATTCTGACAGCTGCATTTACAAATACTCAGAGTGCACTCTGGCATTACAGAGTGAATTTAAGAACCCATATCTACAAATCGTTTGTAGACTGCAAATTGACCAAAGATATAATATTTGACTAAAACATAATCATTTCAAACCTTGCTCACATTGGTATACGATCATATCTCTCTATTATGCGTGGGGATACTTGGGAACATATTTCTCAAATGAACATCAATTGGAGCTGATTTCCTGGTGTTTTTACAGTCTTTTATGTCCAACAATGAACATTTACAGTTACAGCAGTTCACTAATAAGTCAATACACACTAAATCCTGAGCAGAAAATGTGTACCTTATCTTGGCACAGTATGGGCAGCTAGTAATCAATTAATTCATAGACTTGAGTCAGAAGGGTGACCTCTTACTTTGAAAGGACAGGAAGTGTTGACTAGGCAGTCCACATTTAACCCCACCCACATTTGAACATCAAAATATCAAGTAGTTTAGGGGTTTATCTGAAAAAAACAAACGAATAAACAGACCGTTTTCACGTTCCCAATTGCTCCGTTTCCTCTCGGAAAAACAAACGATCAAAACGAACTGTGTACTTCAGAAATGTTGACTTAATGTTGTCCACAAAGTAGGACATTATCTTGACCATGATAACATAGACACCCTTAATTTGTATCTTAAATGTAATGACATGAAAACAAAATGGCTAATTATTAATAATTATTTTGCTCCATTACAAGAAATGTTAACTGGTACCCTGAAGACATATATCAGTTTATTCAGAAAGTATTCTTGACTTTCTCCACATTGTTACGTTAAAGCTATATTCTAAAATGTATTAAATTTACCCTCAATCTACACACAATACCCCCATTATGACAAAGCAAAAACAGGTTTTAGACATTTTTAACGAATGTATTAAAAAAAAAAATCTAAAAATGATATACCTTATTTACATAAGTATTCAGACCCTTTGCTATGAGACTCGAAATTGAGCTCAGGTGCATCCTGTTTCAATTGATCATCCTTGAGATGTTTCTACAACTTGATTGGAGTCCACCTGCCGTAAACTAAATTGATTGGATAGTTGATTTGTAAAGGCACACACCTGTCTATATAAAGGTCCCACAGTTGACAGTGTAATGTCAGAACAACAACCAAGCCATGAGGTCAAAGGAATTGAATGTACAGCTTCGAGACAGGATTGTGTCGAGGCACACATTTGGGGAAGGTTACCAAAAAATGGATGTTTCTCAGCGGCAGGGACTGGGAGACTAGTCAGGATCAAGGGAAAGATGAACTGAGCAAAGTACAGAGAGATCCTTGATGAAAACCTGCTCCAGAGTGCACAGGACCTCAGACTGGGGCGAAGGTTCACCTTCCAACAGGACAACGACCCTAAAACCACAGCCAAGACAACGCAGGAGTGGCTCTGAATGTCCTTGAGTGGCCCAGCCAGAGCCCGAACTTGAACCCGATCGAACATCTGGAGAGACCTGAAAATAGCTGTGCAGCGACGCTCCCCATCCAATCTGACAGAGCTTGAGAGGATCTGCTGAGAAGAATGGGAGAAACTCCCCAAATACAGGAGTGCCAAGCTTGTAGAGTCATACACAAGAAGACTGGAGGCTGTAATCGCTGCCAAAGGGGCTTCAACAAAGTACTGAGTAAAGGGTCTGAATATTTACATTTACATTTAAGTCATTTAGCAGACGCTCTTATCCAGAGCGACTTACAAATTGGTGCATTCACCTTATGATATCCAGTGGAACAACCACTTTACAATAGTGCATCTAACTCTTTTAAGGGGGGGGGGGTTAGAAGGATTACTTTATCCTATCCTAGGTATTCCTTATTCCTTAAATCCTAGGTATTCCTGAATACTTCCGAAAATGTGATATTTCCTTTTATTTATTTTTTATACATTTCCAAAAACAAAAACTGTTTTTGCTTTGTCATTTTGGGGTATTGTGTGTAGATTGATGAGGGGGGAAAAAGCTATTTAATCCATGTTAGAATAAGGCTGTAACGTAACAAAATGTGGAAAAGTCAAGGGGTCTGAATACTTTCCGAATGCACTGTACACACACTCACCTTCTGCTCCTCTCTCTCCTTGGCGATGTGGCATTTCTCCAGGCCCACTGCTCTGAGGAAGTCTCTGAAATACCCAAATAGTGTGACGATGCCGAACCCCAGGTATGTCATCACGGCTACGTACATGGGAGCCTGCTCAAAGGATTCTGGTCTCTGAAACCTCTGCCGACTGGAGCGGGGACCAGCACCATTTACTGTGCCGTTCTAGGGGAAGAAGAGCAACAACAGTTGAAAAATAGATGGTAAAAATGAATCCAAAATGGATGGTGTTAAGAGATAGATGGGAGGAGTTGAATGGAGCAGAAGGTTGGGACTTGAAACATAACAAGACAACTAATGTCCGTTAAACGTATATAGATTAACAATGTGTGTGAAAGAGTTTGAAAGATATGGCAAAGAGAAATCAAACCAGATGGACATCAGAAATAGATGGGAGAGGTAGAGGAAGTACAGGAGTTAAAACAAAATATAACTATTGTAAAATAGACTGTGTCCATAAAATGTATATAGTATGTATGTATAAGCTGGAAATACAGGCCTGTTGTTCACTAGTTAGGGGTGGTAGGGTTATAAAGGAAAATGTTTTTTTTTAAAGATGCATGCATGCATGCAATTACTTGTGACATACATAATCATTCAAAAGTTTGTGGTCACTTAGAAATGTCCTTGTTTTTTAAAGAAAAGCAATTTTTTTGTACATTTAAAATAACATCAAATTGATCAGAAATACAGTGTAGACATTGTTAAATGTAAATGACTATTGTAGCTGTAAACGGCCAATTATATATGGAATATCTACAGTTGAAGTCGGAAGTTTACATACACCTTAGCCAAATACATTTAAACTCAGTTTCACAATTCCTGACATTTAATCCTAGTAAAAATTCCCTGTTTTAGGTCAGTTAGGATCACCACTTTATTTTAAGAATGTGAAATGTCAGAATAATAGTAGAGAGAATGATTTATTTCAGCTTTTATTTCTTTCATCACATTCCCAGTGGGTCGGAAGTTTACATACATTCTATTAGTATTTGGTAGCATTGCCTTTAAATTGTTTAACTTGGGTTAAACGTTTTGGGTAGCCTTCCACAAGCTTCCCACAATAAGTTGCGTGAATTTTGGCCCATTCCTCCTGACAGAGCTGGTGTATCTGAGTCAGGTTTGTAGGCCTCCTTTTTCAGTTCTGCCCACAAATGTTCTATAGGACTGAGGTCAGGGGGTTGTGATGGCCACTCCAATACCTTGACTTTGTTGTCTTTAAGCCATTTTGCCACAAATTTGGAAGTATGCTTGGGGTCATTGTCCATTTGGAAGACCCATTTGCGACCAAGCTTTAACTTCCTGATTGATGTCTTGAGATGTTGCTTCAAATTATCTACATAATTTTCCTCCCTCATGATGTCATCTATTTTGTGAAGTGCACCAGTCCCTCCTGCAGCAAAGCACCCCCACAACATGATGCTGCCACCCCCGTGCTTCACGGTTGGGATGGTGTTCTTCGGCTTGCAAGCCTCCCCCTTTTTCCTCCAAACATAACGATGGTCATTATGGCCAAACAATTCCATTTTTGTTTCATCAGACCAGAGGACATTTCTCCAAAAAGTATGATCTTGTCCCCATGTATAGTTGCAAACCCTAGTCTGGCTTTTTTTATGGCGGTTTTGGAGCAGTGGCTTCTTCCTTGCTGAGCAGCCTTTCAGGTTATGTCGATATAGGACTTGTTTTACTGTGGATATAGATACTTTTGTACCTGTTTCCTCCAGCATCTTCACAAGATCCTTTGCTGTTGTTCTGCGATTGATTTGCACTTTTCGTACCAAAGTACGTTCATCTCTAGGAGACAGAACGCGTCTCCTTCCTGAGCGGTATGGCGGCTGCGTGGTCCCATGGTGTGTATACTTGCGTACTATTGTTTGTACAGATGAACGTGGTACCTTCAGGCGTTTGGAAATTGCTCCCAAGGATGAACCACACTAGGAGGTTTACAATATTTTTCTCTGAGGTCTTGGTTGATTTCTTTTGATTTTCCCATGATGTCAAACAAAGAGGCACTGAGTTTGAAGGTAGGCATTTAAATACATCCACAGGTACACCACCAATTGACTTTAAATGATGTCAATTAGCCTATCAGAAGCTTCTAAAGACATTACATCATTTTCTGGAATTTTCCAAGCTGTTTAAAGGCACAGTCAACTTAGTGTATGTAAACTTCTGACCCACTGGAATTGTGATACAGTGAATTATAAGTGAAATAATCTGTCTGTAAACAATTGTTGGAAAAATGACTTGTGTCATGCACAAAGTAGATGTCCTAACCGACTTGCCAGAACTATAGTTTGTTAACAAGAAATTTGTGGAATGGTTGAAAAACTAGTTTTAATGACTCCAAACTAAGTTTATGTAAACTTCCAACTTCAACTGTGTATAATCAATTTTTTTATCAAATGAAAATGTCTACAAATTATTTCGAATAGCCTTATATTATTTTGCCATTTAAGACGAAACATTTGAATGAAATAGGCCTGCTACTTCCATATTCTTAAATACTCAAATAAGTATTTTACATTCATCAGTTTTATGGTCGATATTTCAATGGGGGCGGAAGTAGAGAATGTGGACCATCTGTTTGGATCATAATTCCTTGACAACGGTAACAATGACAGATCAACTGATATGCTGGTTTGTCCTTGTTGGTTTTTCGTTGCAATCAAGTTTAGTTGGTGCATGTAATCGTGTAATAGTTGGCGCATGTAATCGTGTAATAGTTGGCGCATGTAATCGTGTAATAGTTGGCGCATGTAATCGTGTAATAGTTGGCGCATGTAATCGTGTAATAGTTGGCGCATGTAATCGTGTAATAGTTGTAGCGTGTAATCATGTAATCGTGTAATAGTTGGAGCGTGTAATCATGTAATCGTGTAATAGTTGGAGCGTGTAATCATGTAATAGTTGGAGCGTGTAATCATGTAATCGTGTAATAGTTGGAGCGTGTAATCATGTAATCGTGTAATAGTTGGAGCGTGTAATCATGTAATCGTGTAATAGTTGGAGCGTGTAATCATGTAATCGTGTAATAGTTGGAGCGTGTAATCATGTAATAGTTGGAGCATGTAATCATGTAATCGTGTAATAGTTGGAGCGTGTAATCATGTAATAGTTGGAGCGTGTAATCATGTAATCGTGTAATAGTTGGAGCGTGTAATCATGTAATCGTGTAATAGTTGGAGCGTGTAATCATGTAATCGTGTAATAGTTGGAGCGTGTAATCATGTAATAGTTGGAGCATGTAATCATGTAATAGTTGGAGCGTGTAATCATGTAATAGTTGGAGCATGTAATCATGTAATAGTTGGAGCGTGTAATCATGTAATAGTTGGAGCGTGTAATCATGTAATAGTTGGAGCATGTAATCATGTAATAGCTGGAGCATGTAATCATGTAATAGTTGGAGCATGTAATCATGTAATCATGTAATAGTTGGAGCGTGTAATCATGTAATAGTTGGAGCGTGTGATCATGTAATAGTTGGAGCGTGTAATCATGTAATAGTTGGAGCATGTAATCATGTAATAGTTGGAGCGTGTAATCATGTAATCATGTAATAGTTGGAGCGTGTGATCATGTAATAGTTGGAGCGTGTAATCATGTAATAGTTGGAGCGTGTAATCATGTAATAGTTGGAGCATGTAATCATGTAATAGTTGGAGCGTGTAATCATGTAATAGTTGGAGCGTGTAATCATGTAATAGTTGGATCGTGTAATCATGTAATAGTTGGAGCGTGTAATCATGTAATAGTTGGAGCGTGTGATCATGTAATAGTTGGAGCGTGTGATCATGTAATAGTTGGAGCGTGTAATCATGTAATAGTTGGAGCATGTAATCATGTAATAGTTGGAGCGTGTAATCATGTAATAGTTGGAGCGTGTAATCATGTAATAGTTGGAGCGTGTAATCATGTAATAGTTGGAGCGTGTAATCATGTAATAGTTGGAGCGTGTAATCATGTAATAGTTGGAGCATGTAATCATGTAATAGTTGGAGCGTGTAATCATGTAATCATGTAATAGTTGGAGCGTGTAATCATGTAATAGTTGGAGCGTGTAATCATGTAATCATGTAATAGTTGGAGCGTGTAATCATGTAATAGTTGGAGCGTGTGATCATGTAATCATGTAATAGTTGGAGCATGTAATCATGTAATAGTTGGAGCGTGTAATCATGTAATAGTTGGAGCGTGTAATCATGTAATAGTTGGAGCGTGTAATCATGTAATAGTTGGAGCGTGTAATCATGTAATAGTTGGAGCGTGTAATCATGTAATAGTTGGAGCGTGTAATCATGTAATAGTTGGAGCGTGTAATCATGTAATAGTTGGAGCGTGTGATCATGTAATAGTTGGAGCGTGTGATCATGTAATAGTTGGAGCATGTAATAGTTGGAGCGTGTAATCATGTAATAGTTGGAGCGTGTAATCATGTAATAGTTTGAGCGTGTGATCATGTAATAGTTGGAGCGTGTAATCATGTAATAGTTGGAGCATGTAATCATGTAATAGTTGGAGCGTGTAATCATGTAATAGTTGGAGCGTGTAATCATGTAATAGTTGGAGCGTGTAATCATGTAATAGTTGGAGCGTGTGATCATGTAATAGTTGGAGCATGTAATCATGTAATAGTTGGAGCGTGTAATCATGTAATAGTTGGAGCGTGTGATCATGTAATAGTTGGATCATGTGATCATGTAATAGTTGGATCATGTAATCATGTAATAGTTGGTGCATGTAATCATGTAATAGTTGGAGCGTGTAATCATGTAATAGTTGGAGCGTGTAATCATGTAATAGTTGGAGCATGTAATCATGTAACAGTTGGAGCATGTAATCATGTAATCATGTAATAGTTGGAGCGTGTAATCATGTAATAGTTGGAGCATGTAATCATGTAATCATGTAATAGTTGGAGCGTGTAATCATGTAATAGTTGGAGCGTGTGATCATGTAATAGTTGGAGCGTGTGATCATGTAATCATGTAATAGTTGGATCATGTAATCATGTAATAGTTGGAGCGTGTAATCATGTAATAGTTGGAGCGTGTAATCATGTAATAGTTGGAGCGTGTAATCATGTAATAGTTGGAGCGTGTAATCATGTAATAGTTGGAGCGTGTAATCATGTAATAGTTGGAGCGTGTAATCATGTAATAGTTGGAGCGTGTAATCATGTAATAGTTGGAGCGTGTGATCATGTAATAGTTGGAGCGTGTGATCATGTAATAGTTGGAGCGTGTAATCATGTAATAGTTGGAGCGTGTAATCATGTAAAAGTTGGAGCGTGTAATCATGTAATAGTTGGAGCGTGTAATCATGTAATAGTTGGAGCGTGTAATCATGTAATAGTTGGAGCGTGTAATCATGTAATAGTTGGAGCGTGTGATCATGTAATAGTTGGAGCGTGTAATCATGTAATAGTTGGAGCATGTAATCATGTAATAGTTGGAGCATGTAATCATGTAATAGTTGGAGCATGTAATCATGTAATAGTTGGAGCATGTAATCATGTAATCATGTAATAGTTGGAGCGTGTAATCATGTAATAGTTGGAGCGTGTGATCATGTAATAGTTGGAGCATGTAATCATGTAATAGTTGGAGCATGTAATCATGTAATCATGTAATAGTTGGAGCGTGTAATCATGTAATAGTTGGAGCGTGTGATCATGTAATAGTTGGAGCGTGTAATCATGTAATAGTTGGAGCATGTAATCATGTAATAGTTGGAGCATGTAATCATGTAATAGTTGGAGCATGTAATCATGTAATAGTTGGAGCGTGTAATCATGTAATAGTTGGAGCGTGTAATCATGTAATAGTTGGAGCATGTAATCATGTAATCATGTAATAGTTGGAGCGTGTAATCATGTAATAGTTGGAGCGTGTGATCATGTAATCATGTAATAGTTGGAGCGTGTAATCATGTAATAGTTGGAGCGTGTGATCATGTAATCATGTAATAGCTGGAGCATGTAATCATGTAATCATGTAATAGTTGGAGCGTGTAATCATGTAATAGTTGGAGCGTGTGATCATGTAATAGTTGGAGCGTGTAATCATGTAATAGTTGGAGCATGTAATCATGTAATAGTTGGAGCATGTAATCATGTAATAGTTGGAGCATGTAATCATGTAATAGTTGGAGCATGTAATCATGTAATCATGTAATAGTTGGAGCGTGTAATCATGTAATAGTTGGAGCGTGTGATCATGTAATAGTTGGAGCATGTAATCATGTAATAGTTGGAGCATGTAATCATGTAATCATGTAATAGTTGGAGCGTGTAATCATGTAATAGTTGGAGCGTGTGATCATGTAATAGCTGGAGCATGTAATCATGTAATAGTTGGAGCGTGTAATCATGTAATAGTTGGAGCGTGTGATCATGTAATAGTTGGAGCGTGTAATCATGTAATAGTTGGAGCATGTAATCATGTAATAGTTGGAGCATGTAATCATGTAATAGTTGGAGTGTGTAATCATGTAATAGTTGGTGCATGTAATCATGTAATCGTGTAATAGTTGGAGCGTGTAATCATGTAATAGTTGGAGCATGTAATCATGTAATAGTTGGAGCATGTAATCATGTAATAGTTGGAGCATGTAATCATGTAATAGTTGGAGCGTGTAATCATGTAATCGTGTAATAGTTGGTGCATGTAATCATGTAATCGTGTAATAGTTGGTGCATGTAATCATGTAATCGTGTAATAGTTGGAGCGTGTAATCATGTAATAGTTGGAGCATGTAATCATGTAATAGTTGGAGCATGTAATCATGTAATAGTTGGAGCGTGTAATCATGTAATCGTGTAATAGTTGGTGCATGTAATCATGTAATCGTGTAATAGTTGGAGCGTGTAATCATGTAATAATGTAATAGTTGGAGCGTGTAATCATGTAATAGTTGGAGCGTGTAATCATGTAATAGTTGGAGCGTGTAATCATGTAATAGTTGGAGCGTGTAATCATGTAATAGTTGGTGCATGTAATCATGTAATAGTTGGAGCGTGTGATCATGTAATAGTTGGAGCATGTAATCATGTAATAGTTGGAGCATGTAATCATGTAATCATGTAATAGTTGGAGCGTGTAATCATGTAATAGTTGGAGCGTGTGATCATGTAATAGTTGGAGCGTGTAATCATGTAATAGTTGGAGCATGTAATCATGTAATAGTTGGAGCATGTAATCATGTAATAGTTGGAGCATGTAATCATGTAATAGTTGGAGCGTGTAATCATGTAATAGTTGGAGCGTGTAATCATGTAATAGTTGGAGCATGTAATCATGTAATCATGTAATAGTTGGAGCGTGTAATCATGTAATAGTTGGAGCGTGTGATCATGTAATCATGTAATAGTTGGAGCGTGTAATCATGTAATAGTTGGAGCGTGTGATCATGTAATCATGTAATAGCTGGAGCATGTAATCATGTAATAGTTGGAGCATGTAATCATGTAATCATGTAATAGTTGGAGCGTGTAATCATGTAATAGTTGGAGCGTGTGATCATGTAATAGTTGGAGCATGTAATCATGTAATAGTTGGAGCGTGTAATCATGTAATAGTTGGAGCATGTAATCATGTAATAGCTGGAGCATGTAATCATGTAATAGTTGGAGCATGTAATCATGTAATAGTTGGAGCGTGTAATCATGTAATAGTTGGAGCGTGTGATCATGTAATAGTTGGAGCGTGTAATCATGTAATAGTTGGAGCATGTAATCATGTAATAGTTGGAGCATGTAATCATGTAATAGTTGGAGTGTGTAATCATGTAATAGTTGGTGCATGTAATCATGTAATCGTGTAATAGTTGGAGCGTGTAATCATGTAATAGTTGGAGCATGTAATCATGTAATAGTTGGAGCATGTAATCATGTAATAGTTGGAGCGTGTAATCATGTAATCGTGTAATAGTTGGTGCATGTAATCATGTAATCGTGTAATAGTTGGTGCATGTAATCATGTAATAGTTGGAGCGTGTAATCATGTAATAGTTGGAGCATGTAATCATGTAATAGTTGGAGCATGTAATCATGTAATAGTTGGAGCGTGTAATCATGTAATCGTGTAATAGTTGGTGCATGTAATCATGTAATCGTGTAATAGTTGGAGCGTGTAATCATGTAATAATGTAATAGTTGGAGCGTGTAATCATGTAATAGTTGGAGCGTGTAATCATGTAATAGTTGGAGCGTGTAATCATGTAATAGTTGGAGCGTGTAATCATGTAATAGTTGGAGCATGTAATCATGTAATCATGTAATAGTTGGAGCGTGTAATCATGTAATAGTTGGAGCGTGTAATCATGTAATCGTGTAATAGTTGGAGCGTGTAATCATGTAATAGTTGGAGCATGTAATCATGTAATCATGTAATAGTTGGAGCGTGTAATCATGTAATCATGTAATAGTTGGAGCATGTAATCATGTAATAGTTGGAGTGTGTAATCATGTAATAATGTAATAGTTGGAGCGTGTAATCATGTAATAGTTGGAGCATGTAATCATGTAATAGTTGGAGCATGTAATCATGTAATAGTTGGAGCATGTAATCATGTAATAGTTGGAGCATGTAATCATATAACAGTTGGAGCATGTAATCATGTAATCATGTAATAGTTGGAGCATGTAATCATGTAATAGTTGGAGCGTGTAATCATGTAATCATGTAATAGTTGGAGCGTGTAATCATGTAATCATGTAATAGTTGGAGCATGTAATCATGTAATAGTTGGAGCATGTAATCATGTAATCATGTAATAGTTGGAGCGTGTAATCATGTAATCATGTAATAGTTGGAGCATGTAATCATGTAATAGTTGGAGCGTGTAATCATGTAATCATGTAATAGTTGGAGCATGTAATCATGTAATAGTTGGAGCGTGTAATCATGTAATCATGTAATAGTTGGAGCATGTAATCATGTAATAGTTTGATTGTGTAATCATGTAATCATGTAATAGTTGGAGCGTGTAATCATGTAATAGTTGGAGCGTGTAATCATGTAATAGTTGGAGCGTGTAATCATGTAATAGTTGGAGCGTGTAATCATGTAATAGTTGGAGCGTGTAATCATGTAATCATGTAATAGTTGGAGCGTGTAATCATGTAATAGTTGGAGCGTGTAATCATGTAATAGTTGGAGCGTGTAATCATGTAATAGTTGGAGCGTGTAATCATGTAATAGTTGGAGCGTGTAATCATGTAACAGTTGGAGCGTGTAATCATGTAACAGTTGGAGCGTGTAATCATGTAACAGTTGGAGCGTGTAATCATGTAACAGTTGGAGCGTGTAATCATGTAACAGTTGGAGCGTGTAATCATGTAACAGTTGGAGCGTGTAATCATGTAACAGTTGGAGCGTGTAATCATGTAATAGTTGGAGCGTGTAATCATGTAATAGTTGGAGCGTGTAATCATGTAATAGTTGGAGCGTGTAATCATGTAATAGTTGGAGCGTGTAATCATGTAATAGTTGGAGCGTGTAATCATGTAATAGTTGGAGCGTGTAATCATGTAATAGTTGGAGCGTGTAATCATGTAATAGTTGGAGCGTGTAATCATGTAATAGTTGGAGCGTGTAATCATGTAATAGTTGGAGCGTGTAATCATGTAATAGTTGGAGCGTGTAATCATGTAATAGTTGGAGCGTGTAATCATGTAATAGTTGGAGCGTGTAATCATGTAATAGTTGGAGCGTGTAATCATGTAATAGTTGGAGCGTGTAATCATGTAACAGTTGGAGCGTGTAATCATGTAACAGTTGGAGCGTGTAATCATGTAACAGTTGGAGCGTGTAATCATGTAACAGTTGGAGCGTGTAATCATGTAACAGTTGGAGCGTGTAATCATGTAATAGTTGGAGCGTGTAATCATGTAATAGTTGGAGCGTGTAATCATGTAATAGTTGGAGCGTGTAATCATGTAATAGTTGGAGCGTGTAATCATGTAATAGTTGGAGCGTGTAATCATGTAATAGTTGGAGCGTGTAATCATGTAATAGTTGGAGCGTGTAATCATGTAATAGTTGGAGCGTGTAATCATGTAATAGTTGGAGCGTGTAATCATGTAATAGTTGGAGCGTGTAATCATGTACACATGTAATAGTCGGTGCATGTAATCATGTAACAGTTGGAGCATGTAATCATGTAATAGTCGGTGCATGTAATCTCCCGTTGGTACCGTTTTGAGAAATCCGGCTGTAATCTGCAGGAGCGCGTTAACGTCTGTCTGTTCCTTGAAAACGAGCCATCAGACTCAAAACATTTTGTAGTGTGAAGTTATTGGACAGAAGGGTTCCCTTCGCCGCATAGCCATACTAACATACTAACATACTAACATACTAACATACTAACATACTAACATACTAACATACTAACATACTAACATACTAACTTGCGTGACAATGATTTCTTGTCATAAATCCGTACGCACAAATTATTGTGAACGAGGACGATGGATGGAGACACCTGTTAGAACATAGCCCTAGCCTTACGTCAGCATGACCTTGATATACAGTCAGCAGTTAATTAATTAATGTTGTCTGTCTTCATGGTATGCAACACAGGAATGCTGTCTGTCTTTATGGTATGCAACACAGGAATGCTGTCTGTCTTTATGGTATGCAACACAGGAATGCTGTCTGTCTTTATGGTATGCAACACAGGAATGACTTCAACTATCAACTGTCCCTCTGCATGAGGACACCAATGTGAATATTACATTGTAATACATATTTACCACCACTAATAACAACTGTCCCTCTGCATGAGGACACCAATGTGAATATTACATATTTACCACCACTACTATCAACGGTCCCTCTCATCCATTTTCATTAAAGCTCTGCTGTATGACACCTCGGTAATGACGGGTGAGCTGGCTCCAGGGTGAAGTTTCAGTCTGTACAATCCGGGATCCTTGGGACGTCCCTTGTGGAGTCCGTTTTGCATGGCCCTGTGCGGGCAGTTTGCTCATTTAGACCAGGGACGGGCAACTTTGATGGGGGGTGGGGGCCACAAAAAACACAAACTCAGTGGATCGTGGGTCTGCGTACCAAAACATTTTAGCGGCCCAAATCGTGATAGCGAAGACAAGAAAATAAAAAAAACGTTTTACCTGCAATTTCTGTACATTTTTGCCATGGGGCGGAGAGAATATTTAGCAATTTAATATAATTAATTTCATGCAATTCCACAAATTTTGCCATGAGGTGGAGAGAGAAAATAGAAGTTTTACAGACAATTTCCTGCAATTCTACACATTTTGCCATGAGGTGGAGGCAAATGTTTGCAGTTTTTAATATGATAACTGATGATCAATGGGCCCCACAATGGTCAGTAATTCAACCATGTTAAGAAATTTATATAGCTGCCTGCTAGACTAACTTACCAACCTAAAAAGACACGAGCTAACTGAGTGACTGATGATGCACAACTACATTTCTAAATTGCACCTTGTGTATTCTACTATTCTAACTGTTAACAGTAAATTGAGACGCCCGATTGAGTTCCTAAAAAGAAAGTCCGCGGGCCTACAGAGGGGGGGGAGGGGCGCCAGTTGCCCATCCCCGTTGAGATGGAAAAGACGGCGGAAGCAGACGCTGATGTGAGCGTGAACAAAACGGCGGGGGAATGAAGGCGAATCGAAATATTGTCCAAAAGAATAGAACACAAAGCAAAGTACATCGATGAGAATGTCCCTTATCTTGTATGTTTTGTGAGGAGAGGAGCTTATGAGGAGCAGCTGATTGGTTTACCAATGCTGGAGAATCCATTTGATATATACAGTGCATTTGGAAATTATTCAGACCCCTGACTTTTTCCACATTTTGTTACGTTACAGCCTTATTCTAAACTTTATTAAATTGTTTTTCCCCCCTCATCAATAAACCCATAATGACAAAGTAAAAACAGATTTTTAGAAATGTTTGCTAATATATTAAAAATTAAAAACTGAAATTTTACATAAGTATTCAGACCTTTTACTCAGTACTTTGTTGAAGCACCTTTGGCAGCAATTACAGCCTTGAGTCTTCTTGGGTATGACGCTGCAAGCTTGGCACACCTGTATTTGGGGAGTTTCTCCTATTCTTCTCTGCAGATCCTCTCAAACTCTGCCAGGTTGGATGATGAGTGTTGCTGCACAGCCATTTTCAGGTCTCTCCAGAGATGTTTGATCAGGTTCAAGTCCGGGCTCTGGCTGGGCCACTCAAGGACATTGAGAGACTTGTCCCGATACCCACTCCTGTGTTGTCTTGGCTGTGTGCTTAGGGTCGTTGTCCTGTTGGAAGGTGAACCTTCGCCCCAGTCTGAGGTCCTGAGCGCTCTGGAGCAGGTTTTCATCAAGGATCTCTCTGTACTTTGCTCCATTCATCTTTCCCTCGATCTCGACTAGTCTCCCAGTCCCTACCGCTGAAAAACATTGCCACAGCATGATGCTGCCACCACCATGCTTCACCGTAGGGATGGTGCCAGGTTTCCTCCAGACATGACGCTTGGCTTTTCATCAGACCAGAGAATCTTGTTTCCAGAGTCCATCAGGTGCCTTTTGGAAAACTCCAATTGGGCTGTCATGTGCCTTTTACTGAGGAGTGGCTTCCGTCTGGCCACTCTACCATAAAGGCCTGATTGGTGGTGCTGCAGAGATGGTTGCACTTCAGGAACTTTCTCCCATCTCCACAGAGGAACTCTGGAGCTCTGTCAGAATTACCATCGGGTTCTTGGTCACCTCCCTCACCACCTCCCTCACCAAGGCCCGTCTCCCCCGATTGCTCAGTTTAGCCAGATAGCTAGCTCTAGGAAGAGTCTTGGTGGTTCCAAATTTCTTCCATTTAAGAATGATGGAGGCCACTGTGTTCTTGGGGACCTTCAATGCTGCAGAAATATTTTGGTACCCTTCCCCAGATCTGTGCCTCGACATAATCCTGTCTCGGAGCTCTACGGACAATTCTTTCAACCTCATGGCTTGGTTGTTGCTCTGACATGCACTGTCAACTGTGGGACCTTATATAGACAGGTGTGTGCCTTTCCAAATCATGTCCAATCAATTGAATTTACCACAGGTAGACTCCAATCAAGTTGTAGAAACATCTCAAGAATGATCAATGGAAACAGGATGCACCTGAGCACAATTTCAAGTCTCATAGCAAAGGGTCTGAATAGTTATGTAAATAAGGTAATTCTGTTTTTTATTTTTTTTAAATTAGCAAAAAAAAAAATGTCTAAAAATCAGTTTTCGCTTCGTCATTATGGGATATTGTGTGTAGATTGATTAATTAAATGAAAATCCTATAAGGAATAAGGCTGTAATGTAACAAAATGTGGACTAAGTCTGAATATTTTCCAAAGGCACTGTATCCAAACTGGTGGAGAGAGTGAAGCCTGTGAGAGGCCGGCTTGTCGAGATTATTTTGTTCTTCTGAGGATCAGCGTCTTGGGGGAAGTCGATGTTGAAGAGATGTAAGATATTTCTGAGTGATTGATGCTCCTCGGACGAATCACGTTGTGAATGAAGAAAAAGTGAAGAGTTGATGTAATTTAGTTTTTTTGATATAGAGTCTCTCCCTATTCAAGTGCAGGGTATATTAATTAACTATAGGTGTCAGAGCATTTATCCCAAGACCAATGCAGTGTGATCACTGTAAAGCTTTTGGTCATGTATCAAGAGTTGCAAGAAGGGATAAGCCGAGATGTCCAAGATCATGTCATGTGACATGTTGTAATTGTAGTGGGAACCGTGAAGCCACGTGTCTGGAATCCCCCCCAAGGGTGAAAGAGAATGAGGTGGCCAAAGTCAGGGCTATCCGGGGCATTTCACATGCAGCAGCTGTTAAAAGGGTTGAGGGTTGTTGAATGCTGATGGATAGGCCTTCACTGCAGAGGTTGCCTTTGACCGGAAGATCCTAACATTTTAAAAGGTTAAGGACTTTATAGCTATGGTGATTAAATGGCACTGCCAAGGTGGAGAGAAGGTCCAGGAAAATGGATATCAGTGTGGATACGGAGGAGCAAGTGACAAGACATTTTTTTTATACTTGAGAGCAAATAAATCTGTTTTGACTGTTCCGACAAGTAACATGCCCATCAATCAGATATGTAGCTAGCTACAGTAACTAGCTAACGTTAGCTAATTCCAACCTCCACAAGCACAACCACAAGATGGTTTTGATACAAACCGATCATGTAACCACTGTCAAAATATTACAAGTGACATGCAAAAATATAATCGTCAACCTAGCCTACATTGTTACAATAACCTACCGTTGTTTTTGGTTTTTATCGCTATTTTTTTACAGAAAAACACTCATGCACAAAGAATAACATTTAAGCTGCTCCAGCACCATAACATCTAACCGTCAATCATCCTACATACCTGTGGCTTATTGTGGTATCCATTTTTCTTACAAATGGCGCGTTTTAAGTTATTCCCGTTCAGTTGTATCTTGAGGTTTTCATTTGGCAAAGGGGCTGTAGTTCGACCCATGCCTAGTCAGGAGAATAGACGGTATTGACTGAGGGAATATTGGATATCGAAGTGTTTGTTTCTAAGCAGCGGTGAGGGAGTGTCAGCCAAGGTATGAAACCGGTTTGCTTAGCCTCAGGTCATTATATCAACCGTGACTTCCTCATTAAAGCAGTCCTACTTTAGAGCCCTACCCAGGCCCGATGGCTTCTGACAAATTTAAGGCCCGGCACGAAACCCAAAATTATAAATAATTTATTCCTTTTAGTAAATCCATGATCTGCTCCTCTCTGACCTGTCACTTGCTCCCTGCGCACAGGTAGCTATGCGAGTTTCGGCGCATGTTGCGTTTTGGGTTCGCCAGAAGTACATTCATTTTCCAATGGAACGCTGCGTTTTCAATGAAGCGTGGCAGTTGCAGTGTGTTTTGTGTGGTACATATTAGTACCGCCTAGATTAGACCGACGGTGTCATGCGTCAATGCAGCTTAATACATTCTGCAGTCAAACTTTTTAATTATGCAACGCAACATTTTTTACTCAAGATGTGTGCAACAAAAGTTCAGCACTCACCTTTTGCTAGTATTTCTGTAAAGTCTAGGCATACAATGTGATGCATATGTTGGATATAAAGTACCAGTCAACAGTTTGGACATACCTTCTCATTCAAGGGTTTTTCTTTATTTTTACTATTTTCTACATTGTAGAATATTAGTGAAGACATCAAAAGTACGAAATAACACACGTGGAATCATGTAGTAACCAAAAAAGGGTTCACTTGAGATTCTTCAAAGTAGCAACCCTTTACCTTGATGACAGCTTTGCACACTCTTGGCATTCTCTCAACCAGCTTCATGATATAGTCACCTGGAATGCATTTCAATTAATAGGTGTGCCTTGTTAAAAGTTAATTTGTTGAATTTCTTTCCATCTTAATGGGTTTGAGCCAATCAGCTGTGTTGTGACAAGGTAGGGGTGGTAAACAGAAGATAGCCCTATTTGGTAAAAGACCAAGTCCATATTATGGCAAGAACAGCTCAAATAAGCAAATAGAAACGACAGTCCATCATTACTTTAAGACATGAAGGTCAGTCAATGCGGAACATTTCAAGAACTTTTAAAGTTTCTTCAAGTGCAGTCGCAAAAAGGAGTAGGGTTGATCCGAGCGTTCAGTCAAACAGCCAAGATAACTGAATAACATTCGCTAGCATTCTAGCTAATTCCAGACACATAATGAGAGAACAGCTCACTCTGACCATTTTACTCTCCCTAGCAGAACTGGTTAGGCAGTTTACATGTTACCCAGAGCGTTGGTGACTAACTGTGCTGCTGACAACAATTTAATTACGCAATTTTTTCAATGGGTGTTGAGCGTTTGTAAATTCATCAGTTATTCTGCACTCTGGCAGAATGAGAGTGCTCTGAAATCAGAAGTAACAATGTCCATTGAGAACACACAACGACTATACCACTTAGCTAAGAATGACGTGAATAATCAAGTCAATAAACGTTGGGTAGTTAGTTAGATAGCAGAGAGTTAATATACTGGCAAGTTTGATGTATTATTAGCCAACTAATGTTAGGTAGCTAGCTACCATACCGGTTCATACTGCTGTAATGATATGCTATGTGGTTCATAAGGCCAGCGTAGCTAGCTAACATACCGGTACATACTGCTGTAATGATATGCTATGTGGTTCATAAGGCCAGCGTAGCTAGCTAACATACCGGTACATACTGCTGTAATGATATGCTATGTGGTTCGTAAGGACAGCGTAGCTAACATACCGGTACATACTGCTGTAATGATATGCTATGTGGTTCATAAGGCCAGCGTAGCTAGCTAACATACCGGTCCATACTGCTGTAATGATATGCTATGTGGTTCATAAGGCCAGCGTAGCTAACATACCGGTACATACTACTGTAATGATATGCTATGTGGTTCATAAGGACAGCGTAGCTAGCTAACATACCGCTGTAATGATATGCTATGCGGTTCATAAGGACAGCGTAGCTAACATACCGGTACATACTGCTGTAATGATATGCTATGTGGTTCATAAGGCCAGCGTAGCTAACATACCGGTCCATACTGCTGTAATGATATGCTATGTGGTTCATAAGGCCAGCGTAGCTAACATACCGGTACATACTGCTGTAATGATATGCTATGTGGTTCGTAAGGCCAGCGTAGCTAACATACCGGTCCATACTGCTGTAATGATATGCTATGTGGTTCATAAGGACAGTGTAGCTAACATACCGGTCCATACTGCTGTAATGATATGCTATGTGGTTCATAAGGACAGCGTAGCTAGCTAACATACCGGTACATACTGCTGTAATGATATGCTATGTGGTTCATAAGGACAGTGTAGCTAACATACCGGTACATACTGCTGTAATGATATGCTATGTGGTTCATAAGGACAGTGTAGCTAACATACCGGTACATACTGCTGTAATGATATGCTATGTGGTTCATAAGGATAGCGTAGCTAACATACCGGTACACACTGCTGTAATGATATGCTATGTGGTTCATGAGGATAGCGTAGCTAACATACCGGTACACACTGCTGTAATGATATGCTATGCGGTTCGTAAGGATAGCGTAGCTAACATACCGGTACATACTGCTGTAATGATATGCTATGTGGTTCATAAGGCCAGCGTAGCTAACATACCGGTACATACTGCTGTAATGCTATGCTATGTGGTTCATAAGGCCAGCGTAGCTAACATACCAGTCCATACTGCTGTAATGCTATGCTATGTGGTTCGTAAGGCCAGCGTTCAAAAGTTTGGGGCCACTTAGAAATGTCCTTGTTTGCCATGAAAACAAACATGAAATGAGTTGCAAAATGAATAGGAAATATAGTCAAGACGTTGACAAGGTTATAAATAATGATTTTTAATTGAAATAATAATTGTGTCCTTCAAACTTTGCTTTCGTCAAAGAATCCTCCATTTGCAGTAATTACAGCCTTGCAGACCTTTGGCATTCTAGTTGTCAATGTGTTGAGGTAATCTGAAGAGGTTTCACCCCATGCTTCCTGAAGCACCTCCCACAAATTGGATTGGCTTGATGGGCACTTCTTACGTACCATACGGTCAAGCTGCTCCCACAACAGCTCAATAGGGTTGAGATCCGGTGACTGTGCCGGCCACTCCATTATAGACAGAATACCAGCTGACTGCTTCTTCCCTAAATAGTTCTTGCATATTTTGGAGCTGTGCTTTGGGTCATTGTCCTGTTGTAGGAGGAAATCTGCTCCAATTTAGTGCCGTCCACAGGGTATGGCATGGCGTTGCAAAATGGAGTGGTAGCCTTCCTTCTTCAAGATCCCTTTACCCTGTACAAATCTCTCACTTTACCACCACCAAAGCCAGACCATCACATTGCCTCCACCCTGCTTGACAGATGGCTTCAAGCACTCCTCAAGCATCTTTTCATGTTTTCTGCATCTCATGAATGTTCTTCTTTGTGATCTGAACACCTCAAACTTAGATTTGTCTGTCCATAACACTTTTTTACAATCTTCCTCTGTCCAGTGTCTGTGTTCTTTTGCCCATCTTAATCTTATATTTTTATTGGCCAGTCTGAGATATGGATTTTTCTTTGCAAATCTGCCTAGAAGGCCAGCATCCCGGAGTCGCCTCTTCACTGTTGACGTTGAGACTGGTGTTTTGCAGGTACTATTTAATGAAGCTGCCAGTTGAGGACTTGTGAGGCGGCTGTTTCTCAAACTAGACACTAATGTACTTGTCCTCTTGCTCAGTTGTGCACCGGGGCCTCCCACTCCTCTTTATATTCTGGTTAGAGACAGTTTGCGCTGTTCTGTGAAGGGAGTAGTACACAGCGTTGTACGAGATCTTCAGTTTCTTGGCAATTTCTCACAAGGAATAGCCTTCATTTCTCAGAACAAGAATAGACTGACGAGTTTCAGAAGAAAGTTATTTGTTTCTGGCCATTTTGAGCCTGTAACCGAACCCACAAATGCAGATGCTCAACTAGTCTAAAGGCCAGTTTTATTGCTTCTTTAATTAGAACAACAGTTTTCAGCTGTGCTAACATAATTGCAAAAGGGTTTTCTAATGATCAATTAGCCTTTTAATATGATAAACTTAGTTAACACAACGTGCCATTGGAACACAGGAGTGATGGTTGCTGATAATGGGCCTCTGTACTCCTATGTAGATATTCCATAAAAAATCTGCCGTTTCCAGCTACAATAGTAATTTACAACATTAACAATGTCTACACTGTATTTCTGATCAATTTGATGTTATTTTAATGGACAGAAAATTTGATTTTCTTTCAAAAACAAGGAAAATGTTTAAGTGACCCCAAACTTTTGAACGGTAGTGTAACTTATTTGAAAAGTCATTACTTTATTACATTGCCCTACATTTTCTTAACATTTGTCGTAATTAGTTAAAGCAATGCATTTGTATCCACTCTCGTCGGACTTCGGCTGTATATTTTCCCCCATTTTCTTAAAATCTGAAAACGTTCTGAAACCACGCCCATTTTCTGAACAGTTGCATTATGGACCCTAAAAAGCACGGAAATAGTGTCCACTGCTTGTATACTTCATATTTTGGCAAATTTTGTATATATCCAAGAACTTTTGGCATACTAGAAATATCCATACTATGTCCAATAAGCATACTACATACTCAAATTAAGTCACAAATAGTATGGTTAGTGCGGTTGGTATGAGTAGTGAAATACCTCATGATGTGGACGGGCCTAAGGCAGCTTCAAAATGCAGATGTTTCAGCCCAGTGTTTTGGTGGTGGAGGGGCAACCAGCGAAAGCATAGAGCCTGAGAAGGGTACACGTTACCAAAGATCTTTATAACTTAACCAAGATAGACCACAGCCTGTCGTTTCCAATGAGTCATAGTGGGCAGAACAAGCAAGGAGGTGGGCGGAGCCAAGCACGAGCTAGCGAGATCCTATTGACACGTTACTCATATTCATTAATATGGAGTTGGTCCCCCCCTTTGCTGCTATAACAGCCTCCACTCTTCTGGGAAGGCTTTCCACTAGATGTTGGAACATTGCTGTGGGGACTTGCTTCCATTCAGCCACAAGAGCATTAGTGAGGTTGGGCACTGATGTTGGGTGATTACGCCTGGCTCACAGTCTACGTTCCAATTCATCCCAAAGGTGCTCGATGGGTTGAGGTCAGGGCTCTATGCAGGCCAGTCAAATTCTTCCACACGATCTCAACAAACCATTTTTCTGTATGGACCTCGCTTTGTGCACGGGGGCATTGTCATGCTGAAACAGGAAAGGGCCTTCCCCAAACTGTTGCCATAAAGTTGGAAGTACAGAATCTTCTAGAAGTGGTAAGACTGATCACCGACAACGACGAGACAGCCTATAGGGAGGAGGTCAGAGACCTGGCAGTGTTTTGCCAGGACAACAACCTCTCCCTCAATGTGATCAAGACAAAGGAGATGATTGTGGACTACAGGAAAAGGAGGACCGAGCACTCCCCCATTCTCATAGACGGAGCTGCAGTGGAGCAGGTTGAGAGCTTCAAGTTCCTTGGTGTCCACATCACCAACAAACTATCATGGTCTAAGCACACCAAGACAGTTGTGAAGTGGGCACAACAAAACCTATTCCCCCTCAGGAGACTGAAAAGATTTTGCATGGGTTCTCAGATCATCAAAAGGTTCTACAGCTCCATCGAGAGCATCCTGACTGGTTGCATCACCGCCTGGTATGAAACACTTCTCGGCCTTCGACTGCAAGGCACTACAGAGGGTAGTGCGTACATGACCGGGGCCAAGCTTCCTGCCATCCAGGACCTCAATACCAGGCGGTGTCAGAGGAAAGCCCTAAAAATTGTCAAAGACTCCAGCCACCCTAGTCATAGACTGTGCTCTCTGTTACCGCGCGGCAAGCGGTACCAGGGCGCCAAGTCTAGGTCCAAAAATCTTCTTAACAGCTTCTACCCCCAAGCTATAAGACTCCTGAATAGCTAACCAAATGTCTACCTAGATTATTTGCATTGAACCCCCCCCCCCCCCCCCCCCACACACACAAACAGATTTGTACGCTGTTGCTACTCTCTGTTTATTAACTATGCATAGTCATTTTAACTCTTCATGTACATATGACCTCAATTACCTCGACTAACCGGTGCCCCCGCACACTGACTCTGTACCAGTACCCCCTGTATATAGCCTCGCTATTGTTATTTTATTGTTGCTCTTTAAGTGTTTGTTATTTGTATATTTTCTTCTGTTTTTCATGGTATTTGTATTTATTTATTGTTCAGTTTGTTTAGTAAATACTTAACACTTATTTCTTTCTTAAAATGGCATTGTTGGCTAAGTGCTACGAAACATTCTATGGGTCTCCGGTTTTCCTGGGCAAGAAGAGTTTGAAAACCCCTGGCTCACAGTGAGTGAATGTGTTTAGTATGTGTATATGATCCAAACAGGACATGACGACCTTGTTGCTGCTAGTATAGAACAAGAAGGACCCGCACACTGTTAAAGCTCCCAGTTCACCGCTTTATAGGCAACGTTTCTATCCGAAATGGATCTCCGTCAGGTCAAACACACTGAGTGTTCACATCCCAAAATATACACATTTCACCTCACATGACCATTGAAGACACATCTTTGGTGCAAAAAAAAACATTTGTATACAATATCTCTAATAATTAAATAACAATGAGATGGGTGCATGTAATGGTTCCAGAACATAATATAGATTTACAAAATGACCAAGTGGGTAATCTGGAAGGCAAGACACATCAAAGTAAAGTAACCTATTCAGGTAAGAATAGGTTGGTTCAGACCTCTAGGGGACATGGTACACAAATGGTCTGATATCAAACTCTTGGTTCAGCCCTCTAGGGGACATGGTACACAAATGGTCTGATATCAAACTCTTGGTTCAGACCTCTAGGGGACATGGTGGACAAACGGTCTGATATCAAACTCTTCAAACTCTTGGTTCAGACCTCTAGGGGACATGGTACACAAACAGTGGATCCAATACAATTCTCTTCTCAGTAATAGATGATCAGTATCTCCTTCCTCCTAGGAGTCTTAACATGTTCGATACCAACGTATCTCAAAGAGCTGATGTTGTGACGAGCCTCTATGAAATGCTCAGCCATAGGGTTTCTCTGGTCAAGGCTCCTGATATTACTGCTGTGTTCTGTTAACCTGGTTTCTCTGGTCAGGGTCCTGATATTACTGCTGTGATCTGTTATCCTTGTTTCTCTGGTCAGGGTCCTGATGTTACTGCTGTGTTCTGTTATCCTTGTTTCTCTGGTCAGCCATTCCTCTGGGTAACCCCGCTGTCTGAAACACTCATCCAGACAGTTGGTATGTTTGACATAGTCCCTCTGTTTACTACAAATCCTACGTGTACGACTGTTTTGTCTAATGGGGAGGCTGTTTTTCTAGGGGTGTAGGGTGGAAGCTGTCTCGGCGTAACAGGGAATTCCTGTCCGTCGATTTCCTGTATAGATCCCATGCTCTTACTAACAGAGTCTCACAGGAGTTCATTAGACCTTCACCCCAAACCTGTAGCCCTGAGAGGAGCTCTCAACGATCCCTCTGCTGGGATGGGGTCTCCACCTCTCTACCATGGGGCCAGCTTTAACCTAGATCTATCAAAACTCATTAGCTATATTTAAGTGCTTTTATTTTCAATCTGTTTTAATGGGGCCTTGTATAGCTCAGTTGGTAGAGTGTGGCACTTCCAAAGCCAGGGTTGTGTGTTCAATTCCTGCTTCACTTCCAAAGCCAGGGTTGTGTGTTCAAGTCCTGGTTCACTTCCAAAGCCAGGGTTGTGTGTTCAAGTCCTGGTTCACTTCCAAAGCCAAGGTCGTGTGTTCAATTCCTGGTTCACTTCCAAAGCCAGGGTCGTGTGTTCAAGTCCTGGTTCACCTCCAAAGCCAGGGTCGTGTGTTCAAGTCCTGGTTCACTTCCAAATCCAGGGTCACAAGTTCAATTCCTGCTTGGGGTCACTTATTCTTCATTGTCTGCTCTCACTGTGCTGAGAGTCTCTGTGGGTAAAAGACTATGTTATATATATTATTAATAGTGCTGGTGAGATTAGCTTTGCAGGTTTCATGTGCATTTTTCTATCAAAAACTATTGCAATTTTCCCTCGTTGTTATCTTAGCTTTCAGTGTTTTGCATTTTATACAAACCTCTTGTGGATGTCACCCTTGGCAGCTACATGAGTCGCTACCTTACCCAGTTCCTTCAATCAAAAGTTAGCTAACAACCATTAGAAGCTGTTTACAGAAACAAGCCCTACTCTACAGGGAAATCCCTCTTTATTCAACACTTCTACCATCATCTTCACAAACTCTCTGATGTTGCTCAGCACTGTGTGTGTGTGTGTGTGTGTGTGTGTGTGTGTGTGTGTGTGTGTGTGTGTGTGTGTGTGTGTGTGTGTGTGTGTGTGTGTGTGTGTGTGTGTGTGTGTGTGTGTGTGTGTGTGTGTGTGTGTGTGTGTGTGTGTGTGTGTGTGCTTTGAAGTGTGTGTGTGTGTGCTTTGAAGTGTGTGTTTTTTTTATCTCATTCCTTTTCATTCTGTCTCCAATGGAATTTCTCCCATGTGATATCTTAATGATAGATTTCTTCATATCTTAAAAAGGTTATTACTTACATTTTTCACCCTGTTTTCTTAATATAATTTTTGGAGGAAAAGAGAGCGAGAGAGAGCCTTTATGTATATCTGAATATTCACTGTGTCCCAAATGGGCCCATATTCTCTATATACTATACATGTAGGGCACTACTACTCTATGGTCCAGGTCTAAAGTAGTGCACTATAAAGGGAATAGGGTACCGTTGAGGACGTAGACACACGTTTCCTCTTCTGTAAAATATTTAAGATCATTATGAAACCCCGTTATGTAAGAGATGATCCTGAATACCTGGAATACAGATGAAGGTTAGTGTGAAGAGGAAGATGGTGTGTAAGGGATCAGACCGCCTACTATCCTTTCTCTCTCTCTCTCGTCTTGTTCTTTCTCTCTCCTCCAGGTTTTCTCTCTCTCATCTCCTCTCTCTGTCTCTCTCTCTCTTTTCTGTATTGAAAATTAAATACATACATCTCAAATTTACATCAGTATTCACACCACCTGAGTCAATACTTTGTAGAATCACCTTTGGCAGTGATTACAGCTGTGTGTCTTTCTGGGTAAGTCTCTAAGAGCTTTCCACATCTGGATTCTGCAATATTTGGCCATTATTATTTTCAAAATTCTTCAAGCTCTGTCAAATTGGTTGTTGATCATTACTAGACAACCATTGTCAGGTCTTGCCATAGATTTTCAACTAGATTTAAGTCAAAACTGTAACTGGGCCACTCTGTCTTCTTGGTAAACAACTCCAGTGTATATTTGGCCTTATGTTTTAGGTTATTGTCCTGCTGAAAGGTGAATTCATCTCCCAGTGTCTGGTGGAAAGCAGACTAAACCAGGTTTTCCTCTAGGATTTTGCCTGTGCTTACCTCCATTCCGTTTCTTTTTTTATCCTGAAAAACTCCCCAGTCCTTAACGATTACAAGCATACCCATAACATGATGCAGCCATAACCATGCTTGAAAATATGGAGCTTGGTATTCAGTAATGTATTGGATTTGCCCCAAACATTACACTTTGTGTTCAGGACAAAAAGTTAATTGCTTTGCCACATTTTTTGCAGTATTACTTTAGTGCCTTGTTTTAAACAGGCTGCATGTTTTAGAATATTTGTATTCTGTACAGGCTTTCTTCTTTTCACTCTGTCAATGAGGTATTGTCGAGTAACTACAATGTTGTTGATCCATCCTCAGTTTTCTGTCACAGCCATTAACTTCTCTAGGGTAGGGGGCAGCATTTGGAATTTTGGATGAAAAGCATAACCAAATTAAACGGCCTGCTTCTCGGGCCCAGAAGATATGATATGTATATAACTGGTAGATTTGGATAGAAAACACTCTAACGTTTCCAAAACTGTTAAAATCGTGTCTGTGAGTATAACAGAACTGATTTGGCAGGCGAAAACCTGAGAAAAATACATTCAGGAAGTAGTTTTTTTTGTTGTTGTAGTTTTCTATTCAATGCCATTACAGTATCCATTGACTTAGGACTCAAATTGCAGTTTCTATGCCTTCCACTAGATGTCAACAGTCTTTAGAAATTGTTTCAGGCTTGTATTCTGAAAAATGAGGAAGTAAGAGCAGTCTGAATGAGTGGACCCTAAAGTGTCACAGAGCTTCTTCATGCGCGAGACCGAGAGAGTGCCTTTCTTGTTTACCTTTTAAATTGACAACGTTATTGTCCGGGTTGAAATATTATCGATTATTTAGGCTAAAAACAACCTGAGGAGTGAATATTAACATCGTTTGACATGTTTCTATGAACTTTACGGGTACAATTTGGATTTTTTTGTCTTTGACTGCGTTTGAGCCTGTGGATTACTGAAGAAAACGTGCTAACAAAACGGAGGTTTTTGGATATAAAGAGACTTTATCGAACAAAATGAACATTTATTGAGTAAATGAATGTCTGCTGAGTGCAACCATATGAAGATCATCAAAGGTAAGGGATTACATTTATCTCTATTTCTGACTTGTGTAACTCTTATACTTGGCTGGTTACTGTTTGTAATGACTTGTCTAGTGGGCTATGTTCTCAAATAATCGTAAGGTATGCTTTTGCTGTAAAGCATTTTTTAAATATGACACCGTGGTTGGATTCACAAGAAGTTCATCTTTAAACCTATGTAAAAAATGTTTTGTTTTCAGAATTTTTACAATGAGTATTTCTGTATTTGAATTTGGCGCCCAGCAGGTTCACTGGTTGTTGGAGAGGTGGGACGCTAACGTCTCACGTACCCAAGAGAGGTTAAACTCTGTAACTGTTTAAAGTTGGCCTCATGGTGAAATAGCTGAGCTGTTTCCTTCCTCACCGGCAACTGAGTTAGGAAGGACACCTGTATCTTTGTAATGACTGGGTGAATTGATGCACCAAGTGTAATTAATAACTTCACCATGCTCAAAAGGATATTCAATGTACATTTTTTTTTTTTTTTTTCATCTACCAATAGGTGCACTTCTTTGTGAGGCATTGGAAAACCTCTCTGGTCTTTGTGGTTGAATCTGTGTCTGAAATTCACTGCTCGGCTGAGGGACCTTACACTTATCTGTATGTGTGGGGTACAGAGATGAGATAATTTTTCAATTACTATGTTTAACACTATTGTTCCACACAGAGTGAGTCCCTGCAACTTATTATGTGAATCGTTAAGCAAATATTTTTCTCCTGTTATGTAAAATGAAGCAGGAGAGGATGGCAGACGTTTTACTTGCCCCCAGCTGATTGTGTTTTTTTGTTTGTTTATTTGCGTTGTTTGTCTTTGTTTTGTTGTTTATTTTTTTACTTTGTTTGGTGCCGCTATGACCGAAAATAACTTCTAGACATGAGGACTGACATCACGGATGAGCAGAATCCTCTTTTTCCTTTCACGACTCTGACGAGCCCGACGCGAAGGATACGCTGCTTAGTCGGGAACAGGCCCCGATCCCTGTGATCTGTGTGAAGAGTAGGCAGAGAAAGAGGGGGGCGAAGGTCGGGCTTCCTTCTGAGAATTCGTAGGCGATCGAAGTTTACTTTGTAAACTATAGGTGTGTTTAGAATTATTTTTGTTGTATTAATGCTATTTAATCTCTCCTCAGACTAATAATATTCTGTTTGTCCTGTGGGTACCTTTGCCACTGTTCCACCCCTTGTGTATTGCGCTGTCACTTGTGCGCTTGTGTACTTCCCTCCATTCTGCTAGCAAACGTGCAATCTTTGGACAATAAAATCGACGAGTTACCCGGAAGATTAAACTACCAACGGGACAAAAATGTAACATCTTATACTTCACGGAGTCGTGGCTGAACGACGACAACATCAACATACAGCTGGCTGGATATACGATGTACCGGCAGGGTAGAACAGAGGCGTCTGGTAAGACAAGGGGCGGCGGACTATGTATTTTTTGTAAACAACAGCTGGTGCACGATATCTAAGGAAGTCTCAAGCTTTTACTCACCTGAAGTAGAGTATCTCATGATAAGCTGTAGACCACACTATCTACCTAGAGAGTTTTCATCTGTATTCTTTGTAGCTGTTTTACATACCACCACAGTCAGAGGCTGGCACTAAGACAGCATTGAATGAGCTGTATACCACCATAAGCAAACAAGAAAACGAAAATGTGAGAATGCTGTTCATTGACTACAGCTCAGCGTTCAACACCATAGTGCCCTCCAAGCTCATCACTAATCCAAGGTCCCTGGGACTAAACACCTCCCTCTGCAACTGGATCCTGGACTTCCTGATGGTCTGCCCCAGGTGGTATGGGTAGGTAACAACACATCCGCCACGCAGATCCTCAACACAGGGGCTCCTCAGGGGTGCGTGCTCAGGCCCATCCTGTACTCCCTGTTCACTCATGACTGCACGGCCAGCCACGACTCCGACACCATCATTACATTTGCCGATGACACAACAGTGGTAAGACTGATCACCGACAACAACGAGACAGCCTATAGGGAGGAGGTCAGAGACCTGGCCGTGTGGTGCCAGGACAATAACCTCTCCCTCAATGTGAACAAGACAAAGGAGATGATTGTGGTCTACAGGAAAAGAGGACCGAGCATGCCCCCATTCTCATCGACGGGGCTGCAGTGGAGCAGGCTGAGAGCTTCAAGTTCCTTGGTGTCCACATCTCCAACAAACTAACATGGTCCAAGCACACCAAGACAGTCGTGAAGAGGGCACGACAAAACCTTTTCCCCCTCAGGAGACTGAAAAGATTTTGCATGGGTCCCCAGATCCTCAAAAGGTTCTACAGCTGCACCACCCACCGAGAGCATCCTGACTGGTTGCATCACCGCCTGGTATGGCAACTGCTCAGCAACTGACCTTAAGGCGCTACAGAGGGTAGTGCATACGGCCCAGTACATCACCGGGGCCAAGCTTCCTGCCATCCAGGACCTGCTATTGTTATTTCATTACTGCCCTTGAATTACTTTTTACCTCTTATTCTTATCTGTATTATTTTAAACTGCATTGTTGGTTAGGGGCTCGTAAGTAAGCATTTTACTGTAAGGTCTACTACACCTGTTGTACTCGGTGCATGTGACTAATAACATCTGATTTGAACTTATTTAGGCTTGCCATAACAAAGGGGTTGAATACTTATTGACCCAAGACATTTCAGCTTTTCATTTTTTTTAAAAATTAATTGGTAAAAATGTCGAAAACGAATTTCAACTTTTACATTATGGGGTATTGTCTGTAGGCCAGTGACAAAAATCGGCCCATTATTTTCCTTGAAGCCCTCACACCGGCCAATTCTTTTTTTCGAGGCCCCGATACTTTTTTTGTTGCCAGATAATGATAATTTTGCTCAGAAAAACTATGTTAGACAACACTGGGCTAAAGATGGAGGAGCTGATCTAGCCAGTCTGTTAGAGCTCTACTGTAAAAGAATCCTCTCCACCTAGTGGTAACATGAGGCACTGCATCCCTTTATCAATTTCTTTATTTTATTTAACCAAGTCAGTTAAGAACAAATTCTTATTTTCAATGACGGCCTAGGAACAGTGGGGTTAACAGCCTTGTTCAGGAGCAGAACGACATAATTGATCTTGCAACCTTTTCGGTTACTAGTCCAACGCTCTAACCACTAGGCTACCCTGCCACCCTAATACATTTAGGACTGGTTTCCTAGACTCAGATAAACAAGTTATTTCAACGAAGAGACTCCATTGAGCTTTAAAGTCCAGGACTTAATGTTAGTCTGGGAAAGCGGCCTGTATGTTTATGATCAGAACAGATTGCAGTCAGATAGTCCTTACATATGTAACCGATGTGAAATGGCTAGCTAGTTAGCGGTGGTGCATGCTAATAGCGTTTCAATCGGTGACGTCACTCGCTCTGAGACCTTGAAGTAGCTCTGCAAGGGCCGTGGCTTTTGTGGCGTGATGGGTAACGATGCTTCAAGGGTGGCTGTTGTCGATGTGTGCAGAGGGTCCCTGGTTCGAGCCCAGGTATGGGCGAGGAGAGGGGCGGAAAATATACTGTTACACATAGACTACTCCATGTATTCACCAATTGACACGAACCCTTTAATTATATATTGTTATGGCTGTACTCCCCTGCATGCTGTGTTGCTAGGGGTCATAATGCAGACAGGCTGAGGAGATATATTTAAACTGTTACTTCCCTGGGGGGGTGAATAAATCACATCCTTTCTTCTTCAGGCCTGGATGACCTCATTTTAAAACCACACATTGCCAGGCATTAAGAAATAATTAGAAACTAGACGTGTTTCCCATCTGGCACCCTATTCCATATATAGTGCACTACTTTAGACCAGAGCCCTATTCCCTATATAGTACACTACTTTAGACCAGAGCCCTATTCCCTATATAGTGCACTACTTTAGACCAGAGCCCTATTCCTTATATAGTGCACTACTATAGACCAGAGCCCTATTCCCTATATAGTACACTACTATAGACCAGAGCCCTATTCCCTATATAGTACACTACTATAGACCAGAGCCCTATTCCATATATAGTGCACTACTATAGACCAGGGCCCTATTCCCTATATAGTGCACTACTATAGACCAGGGCCCTATTCCCTGTATAGTGCACTACTATAGACCAGGGCCCTATTCCCTGTATAGTGCACTACTATAGACCAGGGCCCTATTCCCTGTATAGTGCACTACTTTAGACCAGAGCCCTACAGAACCCTATTCCCTATATAGTGCACTACTTTAGACCAGAGCCCTACAGAACCCTATTCCCTATAGAGTGCACTACTTTAGACCAGAGCCCTACAGAACCCTATTCCCTTTATAGTGCACTACTTTAGACCAGAGACCTATAGAACCCTATTCCCTATATAGTGCACTACTTTAGACCAGAGCCCTACAGAACCCTAGTCCCTATATAGTGCACTACTTTAGACCAGAGCCCTACAGAACCCTATTCCCTATAGATTGCACTACTTTAGGCCAGAGCCCTACAGAACCCTATTCCCTTTATAGTGCACTACTTTAGACCAGAGCCCTATAGAACCCTATTCCCTATATATATATAGTGCACTACTTTTGCCCAAGGCCCATAGGGGATGTAGGGAATAGGGTGTCATTTGGGACGCAACCCAGAGTTAGTGAATTTCCCATTATTTTACAATAAGCTGTGGTGGTGATTTCTTAGTTCTGGGTTCCAAGGTGGTAGGAGTAATGGTACGTGTGTGTGTGTGTGTGTGTGTGTGTGTGTGTTCAGCTTGTGTTGCCTGTCGAGAGAGAGTGTTCCAGAAAGCAGAACTCACTACGTTACAACTACAAAACACAGGAAAAAGCAGAACTCACTACGTTACAACTACAAAACACAGCTCCATTTAGGAAAAAGCAGAACTCAACAATAAAAGCAGGAAGAAGCCTGAGTCGCTGTTCTGTGTGAGCTACTATAAGAATAGAAGCAGGGTGTTCCCCACCCTGGCTTTGTACTGAGTTAACGTTTAATAGTATCGTACTCTATAATCTGACGGAAAGAGAATAATGCAGCCAGTAAGCCAGTAGCATAGAGACGCGTATTACTGTTCAATCAACTAACATGTAATATGTCTCCAGTGCCATCTTCCTATCTAAATGAATTGGACAACACACAGGCCTATGACTTAGGAAGATGGCACTGGAGACATATTACATATCTAAATGAATTGGACAACACACAGGCCTATGACTTATGTATCTTGTAGTTTGCCGTTTTGCTGGTTTGACACAAACCTTCATTAAACTTGCATCTAAGCATGTCTACATTAAATGTGTCTCCATACATTAGAGATGTCTCCATACATTAGAGATGTCTCCATACATTAGAGATGTCTCCATACATTAGAGATGTCTCCATACCCTAGAGATGTCTCCATACCCTAGAGATGTCTCCATACACTAGAGATGTCTCCATACCCTAGAGATGTCTCCATACATTAGAGATGTCTCCATACATTAGAGATGTCTCCATACATTAGAGATGTCTCCATACATTAGAGATGTCTCCATACCCTAGAGATGTCTCCATACATTAGAGATGTCTCCATACCCTAGAGATGTCTCCATACACTAGAGATGTCTCCATACCCTAGAGATATCTCCATACATTAGAGATGTCTCCATACACTAGAGATGTCTCCATAACCTAGAGATGTCTCCATACCCTAGAGATGTCTCCATACATTAGAGATGTCTCCATACATTAGAGATGTCTCCATACCCTAGAGATGTCTCCATACACTAGAGATGTCTCCATACCCTAGAGTTGTCTCCATACATTAGAGATGTCTCCATACATTAGAGATGTCTCCATACATTAGAGATGTCTCCATACATTAGAGATGTCTCCATACCCTAGAGATGTCTCCATACATTAGAGATGTCTCCATACCCTAGAGATGTCTCCATACACTAGAGATGTCTCCATACCCTAGAGATGTCTCCATACATTAGAGATGTCTCCATACATTAGAGATGTCTCCATACCCTAGAGATGTCTCCATACCCTAGAGATGTCTCCATACACTAGAGATGTCTCCATACCCTAGAGATGTCTCCATACACTAGAGATGTCTCCATACATTAGAGATGTCTCCATACACTAGAGATGTCTCCATACATTAGAGATGTCTCCATACATTAGAGATGTCTCCATACATTAGATATGTCTCCATACCCTAGAGATGTCTCCATACACTAGAGATGTCTCCATGCGTTAGAGATGTCTCCATACCCTAGAGATGTCTCCATACACTAGAGATGTCTCCATACATTAGAGATGTCTCCATACCCTAGAGATGTCTCCATACACTAGAGATGTCTCCATGCGTTAGAGATGTCTCCATACCCTAGAGATGTCTCCATACCCTAGAGATGTCTCCATACATTAGAGATGTCTCCATACATTAGAGATGTCTCCATACATTAGAGATGTCTCCATACACTAGAGATGTCTCCATACCCTAGAGATGTCTCCATACACTAGAGATGTCTCCATACACTAGAGATGTCTCCATACACTAGAGATGTCTCCATACACTAGAGATGTCTCCATACCCTAGAGATGTCTCCATACCCTAGAGATGTCTCCATACATTAGAGATGTCTCCATACATTAGAGATGTCTCCATACATTAGAGATGTCTCCATACCCTAGAGATGTCTCCATACCCTAGAGATGCCTCCATACCCTAGAGATGCCTCCATACATTAGAGATGTCTCCATACACTAGAGATGTCTCCATACCCTAGAGATGTCTCCATACATTAGAGATGTCTCCATACATTAGAGATGTCTCCATACCCTAGAGATGTCTCCATACATTAGAGATGTCTCCATACATTAGAGATGTCTCCATACATTAGAGATGTCTCCATACACTAGAGATGTCTCCATACACTAGAGATGTCTCCATACACTAGAGATGTCTCCATACATTAGCGATGTCTCCATACATTAGAGATGTCTCCATACACTAGAGATCTCTCCCTATCTCAGATAAAGTGTTAGTTATATTAGCATTTTTACAATGATTTCTTAATTTAGCAGACATAATAGCTTAATAAAATATCCCCAGAGTATTGTCATGGATCCCAGGTGGTTCTGTATTAAACAGCCCCAGAGTATTGTCATGGAGCCCAGGTGGTTCTGTATTAAAACAGTCCCAGAGTATTGTCTTGGATCCCAGGTGGTTCTGTATTAAAACAGCCCCAGAGTATTGTCTTGGAGCCCAGGTGGTTCTGTATTAAAACAGCCCCAGAGTATTTTCTTGGAGCCCAGGTGGTTCTGTATTAAACAGTCCCAGAGTATTGTCTTGGAGCCCAGGTGGTTCTGTATTAAACAGTCCCAGAGTATTGTCTTGGAGCCCAGGTGGTTCTGTATTAAAACAGTCCCAGAGTATTGTCTTGGAGCCCAGGTGGTTCTGTATTAAAACAGCCCCAGAGTATTGTCTTGGATCCCAGGTGGTTCTGTATTAAAACAGCCCCAGAGTATTGTCTTGGTGGTTCTGTATTAAAACAGCCCCAGAGTATTGTCTTGGAGCCCAGGTGGTTCTATATTAAAACAGCCCCAGAGTATTGTCTTGGTGGTTCTGTATTAAAACAGTCCCAGAGTATTGTCTTGGATCCCAGGTGGTTCTGTATTAAAACAGTCCCAGAGTATTGTCTTGGAGCCCAGGTGGTTCTGTATTAAAACAGCCCCAGAGTATTGTCTTGGAGCCCAGGTGGTTGTGTATTAAACAGTCCCAGAGTATTGTCTTGGAGCCTAGGTGGTTCTGTATTAAAACAGTCCCAGAGTATTGTCTTGGATCCCAGGTGGGTCTGTATTAAAACAGTCCCAGAGTATTGTCTTGGAGCCCAGGTGGTTCTGTATTAAAACATCCCCAGAGTATTGTCTTGGAGCCCAGGTGGTTCTGTATTAAACAGTCCCAGAGTATTGTCTTGGAGTCCAGGTGGTTCTGTATTAAAACAGTCCCAGAGTATTGTCTTGGAGTCCAGGTGGTTCTGTATTAAAACAGTCCCAGAGTATTGTCTTGGTGGTTCTGTATTAAACAGCCCCAGAGTATTGTCTTGGATCCCAGGTGGTTCTGTATTAAAACAGCCCCAGAGTATTGTCTTGGATCCCAGGTGGTTCTGTATTAAACAGCCCCAGAGTATTGTCTTGGATCCCAGGTGGTTCTGTATTAAACAGTCCCAGAGTATTGTCTTGGAGCCCAGGTGGTTCTGTATTAAAACAGTCCCAGAGTATTGTCTTGGATCCCAGGTGGTTCTGTATTAAAACAGTCCCAGAGTGTTGTCTTGGAGTCCAGGTGGTTCTGTATTAAAACAGTCCCAGAGTATTGTCTTGGAGCCCAGGTGGTTCTGTATTAAACAGCCCCAGAGTATTGTCTTGGTGGTTCTGTATTAAACAGTCCCAGAGTATTGTCTTGGAGCCCAGGTGGTTCTGTATTAAAACAGCCCCAGAGTATTGTCTTGGAGCCCAGGTGGTTCTGTATTAAAACAGTCCCAGAGTATTGTCTTGGATCCCAGGTGGTTCTGTATTAAAACAGTCCCAGAGTATTGTCTTGGATCCCAGGTGGTTCTGTATTAAAACAGTCCCAGAGTATTGTCTTGGATCCCAGGTGGTTCTGTATTAAAACAGTCCCAGAGTATTGCCTTGGAGTCCAGGTGGTTCTGTATTAAAACAGTCCCAGAGTATTGTCTTGGATGCCAGGTGGTTCTGTATTAAAACAGTCCCAGAGTATTGTCTTGGAGCCCAGGTGGTTCTGTATTAAAACAGTCCCAGAGTATTGTCTTGGATCCCAGGTGGTTCTGTATTAAAACAGCCCCAGAGTATTGTCTTGGATCCCAGGTGGTTCTGTATTAAAACAGTCCCAGAGTATTGTCTTGGAGCCCAGGTGGTTCTGTATTAAAACAGTCCCAGAGTATTGTCTTGGATCCCAGGTGGTTCTGTATTAAAACAGTCCCAGAGTATTGTCTTGGTGGTTCTGTATTAAACAGTCCCAGAGTATTGTCTTGGATCCCAGGTGGTTCTGTATTAAAACAGTCCCAGAGTATTGTCTTGGAGCCCAGGTAGTTCTGTATTAAAACAGTCCCAGAGTATTGTCTTGGATCCCAGGTGGTTCTGTATTAAAACAGCCCCAGAGTATTGTCTTGGTGGTTCTGTATTAAACAGTCCCAGAGTATTGTCTTGGATCCCAGGTGGTTCTGTATTAAAACAGCCCCAGAGTATTGTCTTGGAGCCCAGGTGGTTCTGTATTTAAACAGTCCCAGAGTATTGTCTTGGATCCCAGGTGGTTCTGTATTAAAACAGTCCCAGAGTATTGTCTTGGAGCCCAGGTGGTTCTGTATTAAACAGTCCCAGAGTATTGTCATGGATCCCAGGTGGTTCTGTATTAAAACAGCCCCAGAGTATTGTCTTGGAGCCCAGGTGGTTCTGTATTAAAACAGTCCCAGAGTATTGTCATGGATCCCAGGTGGTTCTGTATTAAACAGTCCCAGAGTATTGTCTTGGATCCCAGGTGGTTCTGTATTAAAACGGCCCCAGAGTATTGTCTTGGAGCCCAGGTGGTTCTGTATTAAACAGTCCCAGAGTATTGTCATGGATCCCAGGTGGTTCTGTATTAAAACAGCCCCAGAGTATTGTCTTGGAGCCCAGGTGGTTCTGTATTAAAACAGTCCCAGAGTATTGTCTTGGATCCCAGGTGGTTCTGTATTAAAACAGTCCCAGAGTATTGTCTTGGATCCCAGGTGGTTCTGTATTAAACAGTCCCAGAGTATTGTCATGGATCCCAGGTGGTTCTGTATTAAACAGTCCCAGGGTATTGTCATGGATCCCAGGTGGTTCTGTATTAAAACAGCCCCAGAGTATTGTCTTGGAGCCCAGGTGGTTCTGTATTTAAACAGTCCCAGAGTATTGTCTTGGATCCCAGGTGGTTCTGTATTAAAACAGTCCCAGAGTATTGTCTTGGTGGTTCTGTATTAAAACAGTCCCAGAGTATTGTCTTGGAGCCCAGGTGGTTCTGTATTAAAACAGTCCCAGAGTATTGTCTTGGTTCCCAGGTGGTTCTGTATTAAAACAGCCCCAGAGTATTGTCTTGGTGGTTCTGTATTAAAACAGTCCCAGAGTATTGTCTTGGAGCCCAGGTGGTTCTGTATTAAAACAGTCCCAGAGTATTGTCTTGGATCCCAGGTGGTTCTGTATTAAAACAGTCCCAGAGTATTGTCTTGGAGCCCAGGTGGTTCTGTATTAAAACAGTCCCAGAGTATTGTCTTGGTGGTTCTGTATTAAACAGTCCCAGAGTATTGTCTTGGTGGTTCTGTATTAAACAGTCCCAGAGTATTGTCTTGGTGGTTCTGTATTAAACAGTCCCAGAGTATTGTCTTTGAGCCCAGGTGGTTCTGTATTAAAACAGTCCCAGAGTATTGTCATGGATCCCAGGTGGTTCTGTATTAAGACAGTCCCAGAGTGTTGTCTTGGATCCCAGGTGGTTCTGTATTAAACAGTCCCAGAGTATTGTCTTGGAGCCCAGGTGGTTCTGTATTAAACAGTCCCAGAGTATTGTCATGGATCCCAGGTGGTTCTGTATTAAAACAGTCCCAGAGTATTGTCTTGGATCCCAGGTGGTTCTGTATTAAACAGTCCCAGAGTATTGTCTTGGAGCCCAGGTGGTTCTGTATTAAACAGTCCCAGAGTATTGTCATGGATCCCAGGTGGTTCTGTATTAAAATATCCCCAGAGTATTGTCTTGGTGGTTCTGTATTAAACAGTCCCAGAGTATTGTCTTGGATCCAGGTGGTTCTGTATTAAAATATCCCTAGAGTATTGTCTTGGTGGTTCTGTATTAAACAGTCCCAGAGTATTGTCTTGGATCCCAGGTGGTTCTGTATTAAACAGTCCCAGAGTATTGTCTTGAAGTCCAGGTGGTTCTGTATTAAAACAGTCCCAGAGTATTGTCTTGGAGCCCAGGTGGTTCTGTATTAAACAGTCCCGGAGTATTGTCTTGGATCCCAGGTGGTTCTGTATTAAAACAGCCCCAGAGTATTGTCTTGGATCCCAGGTGGTTCTGTATTAAAACAGTCCCAGAGTATTGTCTTGGAGCCCAGGTGGTTCTGTATTAAAACAGTCCCAGAGTATTGTCTTGGATCCCAGGTGGTTCTGTATTAAAACAGTCCCAGAGTATTGTCTTGGTGGTTCTGTATTAAAACAGTCCCAGAGTATTGTCTTGGATCCCAGGTGGTTCTGTATTAAAACAGTCCCAGAGTATTGTCTTGGATCCCAGGTGGTTCTGTATTAAAACAGTCCCAGAGTATTGTCTTGGATCCCAGGTGGTTCTGTATTAAAACAGTCCCAGAGTATTGTCTTGGATCCCATGTGGTTCTGTATTAAAACAGTCCCAGAGTATTGTCTTGGATCCCAGGTGGTTCTATATTAAAACAGTCCCAGAGTATTGTCTTGGATCCCAGGTGGTTCTGTATTAAAACAGTCCCAGAGTATTGTCTTGGATCCCAGGTGGTTCTGTATTAAAACAGTCCCAGAGTATTGTCATGGATCCCAGGTGGTTCTGTATTAAAACAGCCCCAGAGTATTGTCTTGGAGCCCAGGTGGTTCTGTATTTAAACAGTCCCATAGTATTGTCTTGGATCCCAGGTGGTTCTGTATTAAAACAGTCCCAGAGTATTGTCTTGGATCCCAGGTGGTTCTGTATTAAAACAGTCCCAGAGTATTGTCTTGGTGGTTCTGTATTAAACAGTCCCAGAGTATTGTCTTGGATCCCAGGTGGTTCTGTATTAAAACAGTCCCAGAGTATTGTCTTGGAGCCCAGGTAGTTCTGTATTAAAACAGTCCCAGAGTATTGTCTTGGATCCCAGGTGGTTCTGTATTAAAACAGCCCCAGAGTATTGTCTTGGTGGTTCTGTATTAAACAGTCCCAGAGTATTGTCTTGGATCCCAGGTGGTTCTGTATTAAAACAGCCCCAGAGTATTGTCTTGGAGCCCAGGTGGTTCTGTATTTAAACAGTCCCAGAGTATTGTCTTGGATCCCAGGTGGTTCTGTATTAAAACAGTCCCAGAGTATTGTCTTGGAGCCCAGGTGGTTCTGTATTAAACAGTCCCAGAGTATTGTCATGGATCCCAGGTGGTTCTGTATTAAAACAGCCCCAGAGTATTGTCTTGGAGCCCAGGTGGTTCTGTATTAAAACAGTCCCAGAGTATTGTCATGGATCCCAAGTGGTTCTGTATTAAACAGTCCCAGAGTATTGTCTTGGATCCCAGGTGGTTCTGTATTAAAACAGCCCCAGAGTATTGTCTTGGAGCCCAGGTGGTTCTGTATTAAACAGTCCCAGAGTATTGTCATGGATCCCAGGTGGTTCTGTATTAAAACAGCCCCAGAGTATTGTCTTGGAGCCCAGGTGGTTCTGTATTAAAACAGTCCCAGAGTATTGTCTTGGATCCCAGGTGGTTCTGTATTAAAACAGTCCCAGAGTATTGTCTTGGATCCCAGGTGGTTCTGTATTAAACAGTCCCAGAGTATTGTCATGGATCCCAGGTGGTTCTGTATTAAACAGTCCCAGGGTATTGTCATGGATCCCAGGTGGTTCTGTATTAAAACAGCCCCAGAGTATTGTCTTGGAGCCCAGGTGGTTCTGTATTTAAACAGTCCCAGAGTATTGTCTTGGATCCCAGGTGGTTCTGTATTAAAACAGTCCCAGAGTATTGTCTTGGTGGTTCTGTATTAAAACAGTCCCAGAGTATTGTCTTGGAGCCCAGGTGGTTCTGTATTAAAACAGTCCCAGAGTATTGTCTTGGTTCCCAGGTGGTTCTGTATTAAAACAGCCCCAGAGTATTGTCTTGGTGGTTCTGTATTAAAACAGTCCCAGAGTATTGTCTTGGAGCCCAGGTGGTTCTGTATTAAAACAGTCCCAGAGTATTGTCTTGGATCCCAGGTGGTTCTGTATTAAAACAGTCCCAGAGTATTGTCTTGGAGCCCAGGTGGTTCTGTATTAAAACAGTCCCAGAGTATTGTCTTGGTGGTTCTGTATTAAACAGTCCCAGAGTATTGTCTTGGTGGTTCTGTATTAAACAGTCCCAGAGTATTGTCTTGGATCCCAGGTGGTTCTGTATTAAAACAGTCCCAGAGTATTGTCTTGGATCCCAGGTGGTTCTGTATTAAAACAGTCCCAGAGTGTTGTCTTGGAGCCCAGGTGGTTCGGTATTAAAACAGTCCCAGAGTATTGTCTTGGAGCCCATGTGGTTCTGTATTAAAACAGTCCCAGAGTATTGTCATGGATCCCAGGTGGTTCTGTATTAAAACAGTCCCAGAGTATTGTCTTGGAGCCCAGGTGGTTCTGTATTAAAACAGTCCCAGAGTATTGTAATGGATCCCAGGTGGTTCTGTATTAAAACAGTCCCAGAGTGTTGTCTTGGATCCCAGGTGGTTCTGTATTAAACAGTCCCAGAGTATTGTCTTGGAGCCCAGGTGGTTCTGTATTAAACAGTCCCAGAGTATTGTCATGGATCCCAGGTGGTTCTGTATTAAAACAGTCCCAGAGTATTGTCTTGGATCCCAGGTGGTTCTGTATTAAACAGTCCCAGAGTATTGTCTTGGAGCCCAGGTGGTTCTGTATTAAACAGTCCCAGAGTATTGTCATGGATCCCAGGTGGTTCTGTATTAAAATATCCCCAGAGTATTGTCTTGGTGGTTCTGTATTAAACAGTCCCAGAGTATTGTCTTGGATCCAGGTGGTTCTGTATTAAAATATCCCTAGAGTATTGTCTTGGTGGTTCTGTATTCAACAGTCCCAGAGTATTGTCTTGGATCCCAGGTGGTTCTGTATTAAACAGTCCCAGAGTATTGTCTTGAAGTCCAGGTGGTTCTGTATTAAAACAGTCCCAGAGTATTGTCTTGGAGCCCAGGTGGTTCTGTATTAAACAGTCCCGGAGTATTGTCATGGATCCCAGGTGGTTCTGTATTAAAACAGCCCCAGAGTATTGTCTTGGATCCCAGGTGGTTCTGTATTAAAACAGTCCCAGAGTATTGTCTTGGAGCCCAGGTGGTTCTGTATTAAAACAGTCCCAGAGTATTGTCTTGGATCCCAGGTGGTTCTGTATTAAAACAGCCCCAAAGTATTGTCTTGGATCCCAGGTGGTTCTGTATTAAAACAGTCCCAGAGTATTGTCTTGGTGGTTCTGTATTAAAACAGTCCCAGAGTATTGTCTTGGATCCCAGGTGGTTCTGTATTAAAACAGTCCCAGAGTATTGTCTTGGATCCCAGGTGGTTCTGTATTAAAACAGTCCCAGAGTATTGTCTTGGATCCCAGGTGGTTCTGTATTAAAACAGTCCCAGAGTATTGTCTTGGATCCCAGGTGGTTCTGTATTAAAACAGTCCCAGAGTATTGTCTTGGATCCCAGGTGGTTCTGTATTAAAACAGTCCCAGAGTATTGTCTTGGATCCCAGGTGGTTCTGTATTAAAACAGTCCCAGAGTATTGTCTTGGAGCCCAGGTGGTTCTGTATTAAAACAGTCCCAGAGTATTGTCTTGGATCCCAGGTGGTTCTGTATTAAAACAGTCCCAGAGTATTGTCTTGGTGGTTCTGTATTAAACAGTCCCAGAGTATTGTCTTGGTGGTTCTGTATTAAACAGTCCCAGAGTATTGTCTTGGATCCCAGGTGGTTCTGTATTAAAACAGTCCCAGAGTATTGTCTTGGATCCCAGGTGGTTCTGTATTAAAACAGTCCCAGAGTGTTGTCTTGGAGCCCAGGTGGTTCTGTATTAAAACAGTCCCAGAGTATTGTCTTGGAGCCCATGTGGTTCTGTATTAAAACAGTCCCAGAGTATTGTCATGGATCCCAGGTGGTTCTGTATTAAAACAGTCCCAGAGTATTGTCTTGGAGCCCAGGTGGTTCTGTATTAAAACAGTCCCAGAGCATTGTCATGGATCCCAGGTGGTTCTGTATTAAAACAGTCCCAGAGTGTTGTCTTGGATCCCAGGTGGTTCTGTATTAAACAGTCCCAGAGTATTGTCTTGGAGCCCAGGTGGTTCTGTATTAAACAGTCCCAGAGTATTGTCATGGATCCCAGGTGGTTCTGTATTAAAACAGTCCCAGAGTATTGTCTTGGATCCCAGGTGGTTCTGTATTAAACAGTCCCAGAGTATTGTCTTGGAGCCCAGGTGGTTCTGTATTAAAATATCCCCAGAGTATTGTCTTGGTGGTTCTGTATTAAACAGTCCCAGAGTATTGTCTTGGATCCAGGTGGTTCTGTATTAAAATATCCCTAGAGTATTGTCTTGGTGGTTCTGTATTAAACAGTCCCAGAGTATTGTCTTGGATCCCAGGTGGTTCTGTATTAAACAGTCCCAGAGTATTGTCTTGAAGTCCAGGTGGTTCTGTATTAAAACAGTCCCAGAGTATTGTCTTGGAGCCCAGGTGGTTCTGTATTAAACAGTCCCGGAGTATTGTCATGGATCCCAGGTGGTTCTGTATTAAAACAACCCCAGAGTATTGTCTTGGATCCCAGGTGGTTCTGTATTAAACAGTCCCAGAGTATTGTCTTGGAGCCCAGGTGGTTCTGTATTAAAACAGTCCCAGAGTATTGTCTTGGATCCCAGGTGGTTCTGTATTAAAACAGCCCCAGAGTATTGTCTTGGATCCCAGGTGGTTCTGTATTAAAACAGTCCCAGAGTATTGTCTTGGTAGTTCTGTATTAAAACAGTCCCAGAGTATTGTCTTGGATCCCAGGTGGTTCTGTATTAAAATAGTCCCAGAGTATTGTCTTGGATCCCAGGTGGTTCTGTATTAAAACAGTCCCAGAGTATTGTCTTGGATCCCAGGTGGTTCTGTATTAAAACAGTCCCAGAGTATTGTCTTGGATCCCAGGTGGTTCTGTATTAAAACAGTCCCAGAGTATTGTCTTGGATCCCAGGTGGTTCTGTATTAAAACAGTCCCAGAGTATTGTCTTGGATCCCAGGTGGTTCTGTATTAAAACAGTCCCATAGTATTGTCTTGGATCCCAGGTGGTTCTGTATTAAAACAGTCCCAGAGTATTGTCTTGGAGCCCAGGTGGTTCTGTATTAAAACAGTCCCAGAGTATTGTCTTGGATCCCAGGTGGTTCTGTATTAAAACAGCCCCAGAGTATTGTCTTGGAGCCCAGGTGGTTCTGTATTAAAACAGTCCCAGAGTATTGTCATGGATCCTAGGTGGTTCTGTATTAAAACAGCCCCAGAGTATTGTCTTGGAGCCCAGGTGGTTCTGTATTAAAACAGTCCCAGAGTATTGTCTTGGATCCCAGGTGGTTCTGTATTAAAACAGTCCCAGAGTATTGTCTTGGTGGTTCTGTATTAAACAGTCCCAGAGTATTGTCTTGGTGGTTCTGTATTAAACAGTCCCAGAGTATTGTCTTGGATCCCAGGTGGTTCTGTATTAAAACAGTCCCAGAGTATTGTCTTGGATCCCAGGTGGTTCTGTATTAAAACAGTCCCAGAGTGTTGTCTTGGAGCCCAGGTGGTTCTGTATTAAAACAGTCCCAGAGTATTGTCTTGGAGCCCATGTGGTTCTGTATTAAAACAGTCCCAGAGTATTGTCATGGATCCCAGGTGGTTCTGTATTAAAACAGTCCCAGAGTATTGTCTTGGAGCCCAGGTGGTTCTGTATTAAAACAGTCCCAGAGTATTGTCATGGATCCCAGGTGGTTCTGTATTAAAACAGTCCCAGAGTGTTGTCTTGGATCCCAGGTGGTTCTGTATTAAACAGTCCCAGAGTATTGTCTTGGAGCCCAGGTGGTTCTGTATTAAACAGTCCCAGAGTATTGTCATGGATCCCAGGTCGTTCTGTATTAAAACAGTCCCAGAGTATTGTCTTGGATCCCAGGTGGTTCTGTATTAAACAGTCCCAGAGTATTGTCTTGGAGCCCAGGTGGTTCTGTATTAAACAGTCCCAGAGTATTGTCATGGATCCCAGGTGGTTCTGTATTAAAATATCCCCAGAGTATTGTCTTGGTGGTTCTGTATTAAACAGTCCCAGAGTATTGTCTTGGATCCAGGTGGTTCTGTATTAAAATATCCCTAGAGTATTGTCTTGGTGGTTCTGTATTAAACAGTCCCAGAGTATTGTCTTGGATCCCAGGTGGTTCTGTATTAAACAGTCCCAGAGTATTGTCTTGAAGTCCAGGTGGTTCTGTATTAAAACAGTCCCAGAGTATTGTGTTGGAGCCCAGGTGGTTCTGTATTAAACAGTCCCGGAGTATTGTCATGGATCCCAGGTGGTTCTGTATTAAAACAGCCCCAGAGTATTGTCTTGGATCCCAGGTGGTTCTGTATTAAAACAGTCCCAGAGTATTGTCTTGGAGCCCAGGTGGTTCTGTATTAAAACAGTCCCAGAGTATTGTCTTGGATCCCAGGTGGTTCTGTATTAAAACAGTCCCAGAGTATTGTCTTGGATCCCAGGTGGTTCTGTATTAAAACAGTCCCAGAGTATTGTCTTGGTAGTTCTGTATTAAAACAGTCCCAGAGTATTGTCTTGGATCCCAGGTGGTTCTGTATTAAAACAGTCCCAGAGTATTGTCTTGGATCCCAGGTGGTTCTGTATTAAAACAGTCCCAGAGTATTGTATTGGGTCCCAGGTGGTTCTGTATTAAAACAGTCCCAGAGTATTGTCTTGGATCCCAGGTGGTTCTGTATTAAAACAGTCCCAGAGTATTGTCTTGGATCCCAGGTGGTTCTGTATTAAAACAGTCCCAGAGTATTGTCTTGGAGCCCAGGTGGTTCTGTATTAAAACAGTCCCAGAGTATTGTCTTGGATCCCAGGTGGTTCTGTATTAAAACAGTCCCAGAGTATTGTCTTGGAGCCCAGGTGGTTCTGTATTAAAACAGTCCCAGAGTATTGTCATGGATCCTAGGTGGTTCTGTATTAAAACAGCCCCAGAGTATTGTCTTGGAGCCCAGGTGGTTCTGTATTTAAACAGTCCCATAGTCTTGTCTTGGATCCCAGGTGGTTCTGTATTAAAACAGTCCCAGAGTATTGTCTTGGAGCCCAGGTGGTTCTGTATTAAAACAGTCCCAGAGTATTGTCTTGGATCCCAGGTGGTTCTGTATTAAACAGCCCCAGAGTATTGTCTTGGATCCCAGGTGGTTCTGTATTAAAACAGCCCCAGAGTATTGTCTTGGAGCCCAGGTGGTTCTGTATTTAAACAGTCCCAGAGTATGGTCTTGGATCCCAGGTGGTTCTGTATTAAAACAGTCCCAGAGTATTGTCTTGGAGCCCAGGTGGTTCTGTATTAAAACAGCCCCAGAGTATTGTCTTGGATCCCAGGTGGTTCTGTATTAAAACAGTCCCAGAGTATTGTCTTGGATCCCAGGTGGTTCTGTATTAAAACAGTCCCAGAGTATTGTCTTGGATCCCAGGTGGTTCTGTATTAAACAGTCCCAGAGTATTGTCTTGGTGGTTCTGTATTAAAACAGCCCCAGAGTATTGTCTTGGAGACCAGGTGGTTCTGTATTAAACAGTCCCAGAGTATTGTCTTGGTGGTTCTGTATTAAAACAGCCCCAGAGTATTGTCTTGGAGACCAGGTGGTTCTGTATTAAAACAGTCCCAGAGTATTGTCATGGATCCCAGGTGGTTCTGTATTAAAACAGTCCCAGAGTATTGTCATGGAGCCCAGGTGGTTCTGTATTAAAACAGTCCCAGAGTATTGTCTTGGTGGTTCTGTATTAAAACAGTCCCAGAGTATTGTCTTGGATCCCAGGTGGTTCTGTATTAAAACAGCCCCAGAGTATTGTCTTGGATCCCAGGTGGTTCTGTATTAAAACAGTCCCAGAGTATTGTCTTGGAGCCCAGGTGGTTCTGTATTAAAACAGTCCCAGAGTATTGTCTTGGATCCCAGGTGGTTCTGTATTAAAACAGCCCCAGAGTATTGTCTTGGAGCCCAGGTGGTTCTGTATTTAAACAGTCCCAGAGTATTGTCTTGGAGCCCAGGTGGTTCTGTATTAAAACAGTCCCAGAGTATTGTCTTGGATCCCAGGTGGTTCTGTATTAAAACAGTCCCAGAGTATTGTCTTGGAACCCAGGTGGTTCTGTATTTAAACAGTCCCAGAGTATTGTCTTGGATCCCAGGTGGTTCTGTATTAAACAGTCCCAGAGTATTGTCTTGGAGCCCAGGTGGTTCTGTATTAAACAGTCCCAGAGTATTGTCTTGGATCCCAGGTGGTTCTGTATTAAACAGCCCCAGAGTATTGTCTTGGATCCCAGGTGGTTCTGTATTAAACAGCCCCAGAGTATCGTCTTGGATCCCAGGTGGTTCTGTATTAAACAGCCCCAGAGTATTGTCTTGGATCCCAGGTGGTTCTGTATTAAAACAGTCCCAGAGTATTGTCTTGGATCCCAGGTGGTTCTGTATTAAAACAGTCCCAGAGTATTGTCTTGGATCCCAGGTGGTTCTGTATTAAACAGTCCCAGAGTATTGTCTTGGAGCCCAGGTGGTTCTGTATTAAAACAGCCCCAGAGTATTGTCTTGGATCCCAGGTGGTTCTGTATTAAAACAGTCCCAGAGTATTGTCTTGGAGCCCAGGTGGTTCTGTATTAAACAGCCCCAGAGTATTGTCTTGGATCCCAGGTGGTTCTGTATTAAAACAGTCCCAGAGTATTGTCTTGGATCCCAGGTGGTTCTGTATTAAACAGTCCCAGAGTATTGTCTTGGATCCCAGGTGGTTCTGTATTAAAACAGTCCCAGAGTATTGTCTTGGAGCCCAGGTGGTTCTGTATTAAAACAGTCCCAGAGTATTGTCTTGGAGCCCAGGTGGTTCTGTATTAAAACAGCCCCAGAGTATTGTCTTGGATCCCAGGTAGTCCTGTATTAAAATAAGTAGGGCTAAATGTCTTGCTCAAGGGCACATCGACATATTTTTCACCTACTGTAGTCGGCTCGGGGATTCGAACCAGCAACCTTTCCCAACACTCCTTTTCTCAATAGGGGGGGCGCTGTTTTCACTTTGTAAAAAATCGTTCCCAAATTAAACTGCCTCATACTCAATTCTTGCTCGTACAATATGCATATTATTATTACTATTGGATAGAAAACACTCTCTAGTTTCTAAAACCGTTTGAATTATATCTGTGAGTAAAACAGAACTCATTTTGCAGCAAACTTCCTGTCAGGAACTGAAAAATCTGAAATCGGGGGCTCTGTTCCAGGGCCATCCTATTAATTTGTATGAAATCTATGGGTCTACATGCACTGCATACGCCTTCCACTAGATGTCAATAGACAGTGAGAGGTGGAATGGGGTGTATAGCTCTATCTGAGAACGAATAAGACCTCTTGGAACGGGGTCTAGTCTTTTCACCGTTCAGCTTGGCGCGAGAAGGACCTCTGGATTGCGTTCTGAAAAGCTTTCGTTATAGACGTTAGATATCTCCGGCTCTGATTTTATTTGATAAAAGTGTTAAAAACATCATAAACTAGTTATTTTAAACCGACTTATATCAGTTTATGGCGATTTTCGGTATTGTCTTTGTTTTGCGTTATGGTGAGTTGGAGTGCCACATGGCTAGCTTTTTTAGCTATTTCGACAGATGAAGACGACATTCTACAACCGAACAACGATTATTCTGGACAAAGGACACCTTGTACAAGATTCTGATGGAAGCTCATCAAATAGTAGGAACCATTTATGATGTTATTTCGTATTTCTGTCGAAAATGTTTAGACGTATATTCCGCCCTGATTTTGGGCGCTATCTCGCTATAACGTAAGCTGTATGTCGTACTAAAGTTATTCTTAAAAATCTAACACAGCGGTTGCATTAAGAACTAGTGTATCTTTAATTTGCTGTCCAACATGTATTTTTTAGTAAAGTTTATGATTAGTTATTTGATTAGATTAGGTGCCTCTCCAAGATTTCTCCGGACAATATTTCTGCATTTTGACTACGTATTCACATTGTAAAACCACGATTTGTGCCGCTAAATATGCACATTTTCGAACAAACCATATATGCATTGTGTAATATGATGTTATAGGACTGTCATCTGATGAAGTTTGTGAAGGTTAGTGAAGAAATTTATATATTTTGCTGGTTTATTCGCTATCGCTAACGTTGCGTTGAATGAATGCGGTTGTGTGGTAGGCTATTGTAGTAAGCTAATATAATGCTATATTGTGTTTTCGCTGTAAAACACTTAAAAAATCTGAAATATTGGCTGGATTCACAAGATGTTTGTCTTTCATTTGCTGTACACCATGTATTTTTCATAAATGTTTTATGATGAGTATTTAGGTATTTCACGTTGGTCTCTGTAGTTATTCTAGCTGCTTTGGTGAGATTTGTGATGGTGGCTGCAATGTAAAACTATGATTTATACCTGAAATATGCACATTTTTCGAACAAAACATATGCTATACAATAAATATGTTATAAGACTGTCATCTGATGAAGTTGTTTTTTGGTTAGTGACTATTTATATCTTTATTTGGTCGAATTTGTGATAGCTACCCATGCGGTAAAAAAATGGTGAAAATATGCGGTTGAGTCTTTTGCTATCGTGGTTAGCTAATAGAAATACATATTGTGTTTTCGCTGTAAAACATTTTAAAAATCGGAAATGATGGCTGGATTCACAAGATGTGTATCTTTCATCTGGTGTCTTGGACTTGTGATTTCATGATATTTAGATGCTAGTATTTACTTTTGGCGCTATGCTAGGCTATGCTAGTCAGCTTTTTTACTGATGAGGATGCTCCCGGGTCCGGGATTGTGACCAAGTAGAAGTTAACCGCTAGGCTACCTGCCCCCCCTCAGGAGGCTGAAAAGATCGGCATGGGCCCTCAGATCCTCAACAAGTGGGACAGATTTTTTACTTGTCCAATAGCTACAAATACTTGTCCAAAACTGAAGATTCTGTTGTAGAAAAAAAATCACTATTGATAGTTGCTATTTGATAATTATTAGATTTTTTTTTAAAATAGTGGACAACCCCAGACTCCATCGTCATGGAAACTATAACAAACTGAATCTGAGTACAAAAAAAGTACATCAGTGAATTCATTGACATTTTCCGTTGTGGGGCAGAATTGATTAATTATTGTACAATACTGACTATAATAATAACCTATGCCAATCTATGCTAGGCTAATTAAAGCCGCTGGTTACTGTATAGATGTAGTTACCCTCTAGATCAGGGTCTGGTACTGTATAGATGTAGTTACCCTCTAGATTACCCTCTACCCTCTACCCTCTAGATCCCTCGGGCAGATAACTCCCTCGGGCAGATAACGTCGGCAGTCAGTCGTGAAGGCCCGGAGGGGCTCCGTATCTGCAGCAACAACAAAAGAAACGGGTCCGGATAGGTGACTGTACCCAGGAATGGCTGATGGAACTCCTCAGCTGGCTAGCTCCAGAATGATTTGAGTTTGCTCCGGGGTCGACGTAAGCCAATAGTCACACGGTTTGCAGCTAGCTAGCTGCGAGATCAAGGTGCAAGTGTCCAGAGCCTGCGGCTGGAATCCGGGGAAAACTGAGAGAAAAAAAAAGTCCCGGAATGCTCCGGTCCGAGTCGCGTTGCACAAAAGTGCCGGTAGATTATCGAGCTAAAGGAATAGCTGATGACCACAAAACGTGGGCAGCTGAAACACCAACGCTAGCCAGCAAACCGGCTAATTTCGGGGCAGCTACAGATTAGCTTCTGGCTAGCTATCGGAGTAGCTTCTGGTTAGCTTTCAGGCTAGCTTCTGAATTAGCCCCTGGCTAGCTTCCACGATGGATTTTCAGATTGAGGTAAATAATACTTTTTTGTAATTGGTGGAGCGGGTTGCAGGAAAGCTTTTACAGGAAAGCTTTTGTAGTTGAGTTCTTGGATAATAAAATAAATAAAAGATATGCGAAGAAAGGTGTAAATATATATATATACAGGACACGACAATACGGAACAGAAAAAGACGTCTGAACTGCTAAGCCACCTTGGGACCTTGGTACCAGACCCTGATCTAGAGGGTAACTACATCTATACAGTACCAGACCCTGATCTAGAGGGTAACTACATCTATACAGTACCAGACCCTGATCTAGAGGGTAACTACATCTATACAGACCCTGATCTAGAGGGTAACTACATCTATACAGACCCTGATCTAGAGAGTAACTACATCTATACAGTACCAGACCCTGATCTAGAGGGTAACTACATCTATACAGTACCAGACCCTGATCTAGAGGGTAACTACATCTATACAGACCCTGATCTAGAGGGTAACTACATCTGTACAGTACCAGACCCTGATCTAGAGGGTAACTACATCTATACAGACCCTGATCTAGAGGGTAACTACATCTATATAGTACCAGACCCTGATCTAGAGGGTAACTACATCTATACAGACCCTGATCTAGAGGGTAACTACATCTATACAGTACCAGACCCTGATCTAGAGGGTAACTACATCTATACAGACCCTGATCTAGAGGGTAACTACATCTATACAGACCCTGATCTAGAGGGTAACTACATCTATACAGACCCTGATCTAGAGGGTAACTACATCTATACAGTACCAGACCCTGATCTAGAGGGTAACTACATCTATACAGACCCTGATCTAGAGGGTAACTACATCTATACAGACCCTGATCTAGAGAGTAACTACATCTATACAGTACCAGACCCTGATCTAGAGGGTAACTACATCTATACAGACCCTGATCTAGAGGGTAACTACATCTATACAGACCCTGATCTAGAGGGTAACTACATCTATACAGACCCTGATCTAGAGGGTAACTACATCTATACAGTACCAGACCCTGATCTAGAGGGTAACTACATCTATACAGACCCTGATCTAGAGGGTAACTACATCTATACAGACCCTGATCTAGAGGGTAACTACATCTATACAGTACCAGACCCTGATCTAGAGGGTAACTACATCTATACAGACCCTGATCTAGAGGGTAACTACATCTATACAGACCCTGATCTAGAGGGTAACTACATCTATACAGACCCTGATCTAGAGGGTAACTACATCTATACAGTACCAGACCCTGATCTAGAGGGTAACTACATCTATACAGTACCAGACCCTGATCTAGAGGGTAACTACATCTATACAGTACCAGACCCTGATCTAGAGGGTAATTACATCTATACAGTACCAGACCCTGATCTAGGGGGTAACTACATCTACACAGTACCAGACCCTGATCTAGAGGGTAACTACATCTATACAGACCCTGATCTAGGGGGTAACTACATCTATACAGTACCAGACCCTGATCTAGAGGGTAACTACATCTATACAGTACCAGACCCTGATCTAGAGGGTAACTACATCTATACAGACCCTGATCTAGAGGGTAACTACATCTATACAGACCTTGATCTAGAGGGTAACTACATCTATACAGTACCAGACCCTGATCTAGGGGGTAACTACATCTATACAGACCCTGAACTAGAGGGTAACTACATCTATACAGACCCTGATCTAGAGGGTAACTGCATCTATACAGTACCAGACCCTGATCTAGAGGGTAACTACATCCTAACAAACTTGCCCTCCAAATACACCTCTGCTGTTTTCAACCAAGATCTCAGCGATCACTGCCTCATTGCCTGCATCCTTAATGGGTCAGCGGTCAAACGACCTCCACTCATCACTGTCAAACGCTCCCTGAAACACTTCAGCGAGCAGGCCTTTCTAATCGACCTGGCCGGGGTATCCTGGAAGGATATTGATCTCATCCCGTCAGTAGAGGATGCCTGGTCATTTTTTTAAAATGCCTTCCTCACCATCTTGAATAAGCATGCCCCATTCAAGAAATTTAGAACCAGGAACAGATATAGCCCTTGGTTCTCTCCTGACCTGACTGCCCTTAACCAACAGAAAAACATCCTATGGCGTTCTGCATTAGCATCGAACAGCCCCCGTGATATGCAACTTTTCAGGGAAGCCAGAAACCATTATACACAGGCAGTTAGAACAGCCAAGGCTAGCTTTTTCAAGCAGAAATTTGCTTCCTGCAACACAAATTCCAAAAAGTTCTGGGACACCGTAAAGTCCATGGAGAATAAGAACACCTCCTCCCAGCTTCCAACCGCTCTGAAGATAGGAAACACTGTCACCACCGACAAATCCACTATAATTGAGAATTTCAATAAGCATTTTTCTACGGCTGGCCATGCTTTCCACCTGGCTACCCCTACCCCGGACAACAGCACTGCCCTCCCCTCTGCTACTCGCCCAAGCCTTCCCCATTTCTCTTTCTCCCAAATACAGTCAGCTGATGTTCTAAATGAGCTGCAAAATCTGGACCCTTACAAATCAGCCGGGCTAGATAATCTGGACCCTTTCTTTCTAAAACTATCTGCTGAAATTGTTGCCACCCCTATTACTAGCCTCTTCAACCTCTCTTTCGTGTCGTCTGAGATCCCCAAAGATTGGAAAGCAGCTGCGGTTATCCCCCTCTTCAAAGGGGGGGACACTCTTGACCCTAACTGCTACAGACCTATATCTATCCTACCCTGCCTTTCTAAGGTCTTCGAAAGCCAAGTCAACAAACAGATTACCGACCATTTCGAATCCCACCACACCTTCTCCGCTATGCAATCTGGTTTCAGAGCTGGTCATGGGTGCACCTCAGCCACGCTCAAGGTCATAAACGATATCGTAACCGCCATCGATAGGAAACAATACTGTGCAGCCGTATTCATTGACCTGGCCAAGGCTTTTGACTCTGTCAATCACCACATCCTCATCGGCAGACTCGACAGCCTTGGTTTCTCTAATGATTGCCTCGCCTGGTTCATGTAGGAGTAGGTGACATATGTGGGTAGATATCACACTGTTGGACAAGTAGACAGGAGTATACTGGAAGGTAGTATAAGAGAGCAGATGTGAGTGCATTTGCCATTCTGGTAAATACAGGAAACCAAAGATTAGCAGATGGTGTAGTAGTGTAGTGGTAACATAAGATACATGGATAACATATAAATATAAATGATAGCTGAACATTAAAGTAACGAACCACATGTTAACATGGGTCATGGGACCGTGGTGATGGAGGTCTACTAAGGGACGTTCTGACCCTCTGACCCTTGTAGATTCTCCATTGTGCTGACATACATGTCAGACAGAGTGGCGCCTAAAAGCAATTGGACACTAGACATATGGTCTGACAATTCTATTACAAACATACATGTCAGACAGAGTGGCGCCTAGAGGTAATTGGACACACTGGGATAAAGGGTCCAGCCACTATTATAAACAAATTGAAAGCAGATGGTGGTGAAAGAGCCATAGGGGACGGACAATACTATGTGTGTATAAATAGAGTAGCTGGAGTTCTGAGAAGGGGTGTGTTCCGCGGGGTGTGTTCCGCGGGGACATGCCAGTGGGCTGTACAGTTGTAATAAAGAGCATGTTTGATTTTAAAAGTTCTGGTAAGCGTTGTATTTGAAAATGATTTTCCACGACATTCACCAACTACTTCTCTGATCGAGTTCAGTGTGTCAAATCGGAGGGTCTGTTGTCCGGGCCTCTGGCAGTCTCTATGGGGGTGCCACAGGGTTCAATTCTTGGACCGACTCTCTTCTCTGTATACATCAATGATGTCGCTCTTGCTGCTGGTGATTCTCTGATCCACCTCTACGCAGACGACACTATTCTGTATACTTCTGGCCCTTCTTTTGACACTGTGTTAACAACCCTCCAGGCGAGCTTCAATGCCATACAACTCTCCTTCCGTGGCCTCCAACTGCTCTTAAATACAAGTAAAACTAAATGCATGCTCTTCAACCGATCGCTGCCTGCTCCTGCCCGCCTGTCCAACATCACTACTTTGGACGGCTCTGACTTAGAATATGTGGACAACTACAAATACCTAGGTGTCTGGTTAGACTGTAAACTCTCCTTCCAGACTCACATCAAACATCTCCAATCCAAAGTCAAATCTAGAATTGGCTTCCTATTCCGCAACAAAGCATCCTTTACTCATGCTGCCAAACATACCCTTGTAAAACTGACCATCCTACCAATCCTCGACTTCGGTGATGTCATTTACAAAATAGCCTCCAAAACCCTACTCAATAAATTGGATGCAGTCTATCACAGTGCCATCCGTTTTGTCACCAAAGCCCCATATACTACCCACCACTGCGACCTGTACACTCTCGTTGGCTGGCCCTCGCTTCATACTCGTCGCCAAACCCACTGGTTCCAGGTTATCTACAAGACCCTGCTAGGTAAAGTCCCCCCTTATCTCAGCTCGCTGGTCACCATAGCAGCACCTACCTGTAGCACGCGCTCCAGCAGGTATATCTCTCTAGTCACCCCCAAAACCAATTCTTCCTTTGGACGCCTCTCCTTCCAGTTCTCTGCTGCCAATGACTGGAACGAACTACAAAAATCTCTGAAACTGGAAACACTTATCTCCCTCACTAGCTTTAAGCACCAGCTGTCAGAGCAGCTCATAGATTACTGCACCTGTACATAACCCATCTACAATTTAGCCCAAACAACTACCTCTTTACCTACTGTATTTATTTATTAATTTATTTTGCTCCTTTGCACCCCATCATCTCTGTCTCTACTTTGCACTTTCTTCCACTGCAAACCAACCATTCCAGTGTTTTTTAGTTTTTATTTTACTTGCTGTGTTGTATTCACTTCGCCTCCATGGCCTTTTTATATTTTTATTTATTTATACATATATTTGTTTGCCTTCACCTCCCTTATCTCACCTCACTTGCTCTCATTGTATATAGACTTATTTTTTTTCACTGTATTATTGACTATATGTTTGTCTTACTCCATGTGTAACTATGTGTTGTTGTATGTGTCGAACTGCTTTGCTTTATCTTGGCCAGGTCGCAATTGTAAATGAGAACGTGTTCTCAATTTGCCTACCTGGTTAAATAAAGGTTAAATTAAAAAAAAAAAAAAAAAGATCAGGGTCTGGTACTGTATAGATGTAGTTACCCTCTAGATCAGGGTCTGTATAGATGTAGTTACCCTCTAGATCAGGGTCTGTATAGATGTAGTTACCCTCTAGATCAGGGTCTGTATAGATGTAGTTACCCTCTAGATCAGGGTCTGTATAGATGTAGTTACCCTCTAGATCAGGGTCTGTATAGATGTAGTTACCCTCTAGATCAGGGTCTGTATAGATGTAGTTACCCTCTAGATCAGGGTCTGTATAGATGTAGTTACTCTCTAGATCAGGGTCTGGTACTGTATAGATGTAGTTACCCTCTAGATCAGGGTCTGGTACTGTATAGATGTAGTTACCCTCTAGATCAGGGTCTGTATAGATGTAGTTACCCTCTAGATCAGGGTCTGTATAGATGTAGTTACCCTCTAGATCAGGGTCTGTATAGATGTAGTTACCCTCTAGATCAGGGTCTGTATAGATGTAGTTACCCTCTAGATCAGGGTCTGTATAGATGTAGTTACCCTCTAGATCAGGGTCTGTATAGATGTAGTTACCCTCTAGATCAGGGTCTGGTACTGTATAGATGTAGTTACCCTCTAGATCAGGGTCTGGTACTGTATAGATGTAGTTACTCTCTAGATCAGGGTCTGTATAGATGTAGTTACCCTCTAGATCAGGGTCTGGTACTGTATAGATGTAGTTACCCTCTAGATCAGGGTCTGGTACTGTATAGATGTAGTTACTCTCTAGATCAGGGTCTGTATAGATGTAGTTACCCTCTAGATCAGGGTCTGGTACTGTATAGATGTAGTTACCCTCTAGATCAGGGTCTGGTACTGTATAGATGTAGTTACCCTCTAGATCAGGGTCTGTATAGATGTAGTTACCCTCTAGATCAGGGTCTGTATAGATGTAGTTACCCTCTAGATCAGGGTCTGTATAGATGTAGTTACCCTCTAGATCAGGGTCTGTATAGATGTAGTTACCCTCTAGATCAGGGTCTGTATAGATGTAGTTACCCTCTAGATCAGGGTCTGTATAGATGTAGTTACCCTCTAGATCAGGGTCTGTATAGATGTAGTTACCCTCTAGATCAGGGTCTGTATAGATGTAGTTACCCTCTAGATCAGGGTCTGTATAGATGTAGTTACCCTCTAGATCAGGGTCTGTATAGATGTAGTTACCCTCTAGATCAGGGTCTGTATAGATGTAGTTACCCTCTAGATCAGGATCTGTATAGATGTAGTTACCCTCTAGATCAGGGTCTGGTACTGTACAGATGTAGTTACCCTCTAGATCAGGGTCTGTATAGATGTAGTTACCCTCTAGATCAGGGTCTGTATAGATGTAGTTACCCTCTAGATCAGGATCTGTATAGATGTAGTTACCCTCTAGATCAGGGTCTGGTACTGTACAGATGTAGTTACCCCCTAGATCAGGGTCTGGTACTGTACAGATGTAGTTACCCCCTAGATCAGGGTCTGTATAGATGTAGTTACCCCCTAGATCAGGGTCTGGTACTGTATAGATGTAGTTACCCTCTAGATCAGGGTCTTGTACTGTATAGCTGCCTACCCACTCTGCTTACCCGCTCTGCCTACCCGCTCTGCCTACCCGCTCTGCTTACCCGCTCTGCCTACCCGCTCTGCCTACCCGCTCTGCCTACCCGCTCTGCTTACCCGCTCTGCCTACCCGCTCTGCTTACCCGCTCTGCCTACCCGCTCTGCCTACCCGCTCTGCCTACCCGCTCTGCCTACCCGCTCTGCCTACCCGCTCTGCTTACCCGCTCTGCCTACCCGCTCTGCTTACCCACTCTGCTTACCCACTCTGCCTACCCACTCTGCCTACCCGCTCTGCTTACCCGCTCTGCCTACCCGCTCTGCTTACCCACTCTGCTTACCCACTCTGCCTACCCGCTCTGCCTACCCGCTCTGCCTACCCGCTCTGCTTACCCGCTCTGCCTACCCGCTCTGCTTACCCACTCTGCTTACCCACTCTGCCTACCCACTCTGCCTACCCGCTCTGCTTACCCGCTCTGCCTACCCGCTCTGCTTACCCACTCTGCCTACCCACTCTGCCTACCCACTCTGCCTACCCACTCTGCCTACCCACTCTGCCTACCCACTCTGCCTACCCACTCTGCCTACCCACTCTGCCTACCCACTCTGCCTACCCACTCTGCCTACCCACTCTGCCTACCCACTCTGCCTACCCACTCTGCCTACCCACTCTGCCTACCCACTCTGCCTACCCACTCTGCCTACCCACTCTGCTTACCCACTCTGCCTACCCACTCTGCCTACCCACTCTGCCTACCCACTCTGCCTACCCACTCTGCCTACCCACTCTGCCTACCCACTCTGCCTACCCACTCTGCCTACCCACTCTGCCTACCCACTCTGCCTACCCACTCATATGCCAAGACCAGAGGAGACACATTTGCTATGTATTAACGCAAAAGTTTTTGTGACAAAACTATCAGTAGAGTTGAAAAGGAAATGGAAACACACCCCGAACTTTAAATTTCTATTTGAAAACTTAAGTGAAAAATATTGCTTTTTATGTCCACTACGTCATCACCCACAGCTTTTGATTCACAACAATTCAGTCTGGTGGAAACACCACAAAATTAGCATTTTCTTTATGCAGATTTTAAAATCTTCTCCGTCACCAGTTGGATGGAAACCCAGCTAGTGTCTCCAGAACCAGGCCCAGCACACAGAGCAAGCAGATTAAGGTTTTTATATACGAGAGGACGAGGAGGACAGAATAGCTGCGCTGAGGGGGGAGGAAGAGGAGCAGAAGAGACAGATGATGAAGAGGATTGAAGAGGGTGAGACATGTCAGAGCCGTTGAGGAAGAGCTAATGAAATGTCATTCCTGCAGCTATGAAGTTACAACACGTTATTGTAGGTGATTTGACTGCAGTTCTTATATTGTTTTATTCACCCTTCCCTTCCCCCTGCAGAACTTCAAGGCCACAGTGAAGAGGTATGTGATCTGCCTCCTGTCTCGCTCTTCTCTGTGGTTCCCACAGCAGCACTGACTCCTGAATGTTCTTCAAGTACAACTTCACTATCTGATCCACAGCTGGTCTCTGGTCAAACACCTGGGCAACCTGAAGTTTAAAGTCTGGGAGAAGATGCAGGGGATTTTGAAGTACAGTAATTCTATGTGTTTTTTTTTTACCTTGAACAAGTTCCTTTACTTATAAAACATTTACCCCCAAAGAATAAAACACTTACAGTGCATTCGGAAATTATTCAGATCCCTTGACTTTTTCCACATTTTTGTTTTGTTACATTACAGCCGTATTCTAAAAAAATATGAAATTGTTTTCCCCCCCCTCATCAATCTACACATATCCCATAATGACAAAGCAACATTTTTTTTTTTTTTTTAAATTGTTGCAAATGTATTACAAATAAAAAAACGGAAATATCACATTTCCATAAGTATTCAGACCTTCTACTCAGTACTTTGTTGAAGCACCTTTGACAGCGATTACAGCCTTGAGTCTTCTTGTGTATGACTCTACAAGCTTGGCACACCTGTATTTGGGGAGTGTCTCCCATTCTTCTCTGCAGATCCTCTCAAGCTCTGTCAGGTTGGATGGGGAGCGTTGCGGCAGGTCTCTCCAGTAATGTTCGATCGGGTTCAAGTCTGGGCTCTAGCTGGGCCACTCAAGGACATTCAGAGACTTGTCCCGAAGCCACTACTGCGTTGTCTTGGCTGTGTGCTTAGGGTCGTTGCCCTGTTGGAAGGTGAACCATCGCCCCAGTCTGAGGTCCTGAGGGCTCTGGAGTAGGTTTTCATCAATGATCTCTCTGTACTTTGCTCGGTTCATCTTTCCCTCGATCCTAACTAGTCTCCCAGTCCCTGCCTCTGGAAAAACATCCCCACAGCATGATACTGCCACCACCACGTATGGCATACAAAGGGATTTTAGTTACTTATATAAAAAGTGCCTTGGGCCTCTTTTCTTTTTTTATGACCAATTTACCCCTTTTACCAAAGTCTTCTGTCTACCAAAACCTACTGTTATGTACCTTCCCTTCCTCCTTTTTTCCAGCCTAATAAAAGTCCATCTTATGAAACACATTATGCAGGTCTGAATTCCCATTTAGCGTGGTGATAATTTCTCCCTCCTCCCCTCTGATGCTTTATAGCCTTATTCTCCTCTATGGTCCTGATCTAAATTATGCCTTTTCATATGTTTGGAAATCAACTATGTTAGCATGACACCAATTGAGGTCCCTCCCTCCCTCCCTCCCTCCCTCCCTCCCTCCCTCCCTCCCTCCCTCCCTCCCTCCCTCCCTCCCTCCCTCCCTCCCTCCCTCCCTCCCTCCCTCCTTCTATAACACGTGCCATCACTACGCCTGTGTTTTCAGTAAAGGACTTTCCACATTTGAAACTTAAGCTGTCAATGTACTATAAGACAAACCACTTGCTAGCTATAGTAAGTAATGTGTATCCACGTATTGAAAAGTACTGTAATCACAACCAAAATCATTCTCTGTTGAGTTTGTATTAAATAAAATAAAATAAATAATTATACCAATTAGGGTGTTCTAAATACTCCACAACTACAACGAGTCCGATTTCGCAATGTGTCACATAACAGAATACAAAATCACTATCGTCAAGAAGAAAAAACATTGCTGGAACTACAGTATTACTGGACTTCATTATCTGGACTTTAACTTCAACAGGATTTAAACCTGTGTTTTTGGCCCCACTGAAATCAACTACAAATTAATCTGTATTTTCTGCTGTAAAATAATGACCCCATCAGATCCTCCTTCCTCATTCAACACCCCCCCCCCCCCCCCCCTCCTAACACTCTTTCAGAAACAATTAAACAGTTCATCTGTGATATTCTCAAAGGTCAGAGCAACAACAGAGCGACAACGAAGCGACAGAAAGATGGCACTCCTTGTCTGTGGTACTTGAGGAAGGAAGGAAGGTAGGAAGGAAGGAAGGAAGGACGGACGGACGGAAGGAAGGAAGGAAGGAAGGAAGGAAGGAAGGAAGGAAGGAAGGAAGGACGGACGGACGGAAGGAAGGAAGGAAGGAAGGAAGGAAGGAAGGAAGGAAGGAAGGAAGGAAGGAAGGAAGGAAGGAAGGAGAAGGTCTGTGTCCCAAATGGCACCATATTGCTCATTGTAGTGGACTACTTAGGGAAGAAGGTGTCCCAGTTCTTCCATGTCACCCATTGAGCATGTTTGGGATGCTCTGGATCAATGTGTACGACACCGTGTTCCAGTTCCCGCCAATATCCAGCAACTTCTCACAGCCATTGAAGAGGAGTGGGACAACATTCCACAGGCCACAATCAACAGCCTGATCAACTCTATGTGAAAGAGATGTGTCTCGCTGCTTGAGGTAAATGGTGGTCTACACAGACCATGATTTTTATAATTTAATGATTTTTATAATTTTACTTTATGATTTTTATGATTGTCCACGTGACATAGATTTTGAGAAACAAACATGTTATTATTGATGAATGAAAGTGTTCCATGAAAATGTACATATATAAATATTCAGAACTGACACGCAGGTCGGTAGAAATGGTAGGATAAAAGCTTTCCCAAACTGAGCTGCCTATGGACTTTACTATTACATCCATTTATTAAAACTGTGTATAAGGAAGTCAAGCGCGTGCTCACATAGGAAGTCCCAAAAAATATGCCCACCTATGGAAATCAAATGCCCGTCCAACTGATTTGTTCTGGCGCCGGGACTGCACTGAAATCAGTTACGACACCGAACTGCAGTTAGGTTCAAGACCCTGGTGAGGATGACGAGCATGCAGATGAGCTTCCCTGAGACGGTTTCTGACAGTTTGAGCAGAAATGATGTGGTTTTGAAAATCCACAGTTTCATCAGATGTCCGGGTGGCTGGTCTCAGAAGATCCTGCAGGTGAAGAAGCCGGATGTGGAGGTCCTGGCGTGGTTACACGTGGTCTGTGGTTGTGGAGGTCCTGGCGTGGTTACACGTGGTCTGTGGTTGTGGAGGTCCTGGCCTGGCGTGGTTACACGTGGTCTGTGGTTGTGGAGGTCCTGGCGTGGCGTGGTTACACGTGGTCTGTGGTTGTGGAGGTCCTGGCCTGGCGTGGTTACACGTGGTCTGTGGTTGTGGAGGTCCTGGCCTGGCGTGGTTACACGTGGTCTGAGGTTGTGAGGCCGTTTGGGTGTACTCCCAAATTCTCTAAAACGACGTTGGCTTATGGTAGAGAAATTACCATTAAATTCTCTGGCAACAGCTCTGGTGGACATTCCTGCAGTCAGCATGCCAATTGCAGTCTCCCTCAAAACTTGAGACATCTGTGGCATTGTGTTGTGTGACAAAACTGCACAATTTAGAGTGGACTTTTATTTTCCCCAGCACAAGGTGCACCTATCTAATGATCATGCTGTTCAATCAGCTTGTTGATATGCCACACCTGTCAGGTGGATGGATTATCTTGGCAAAGGAGGAATGCTCACTAACAAATGTAAACAAATTTGTGCACCAAATTTGAGAGACATAATCTTTTTTTTGTGCGTATGTATAATTTCTGAGATCTTTAATTTCAGCTCATGAAACATGGGACCAACACTTTACATTTTGGGTTTATCTTTTGTTCAGTGTAGTTCTCCATGTGTCCACTAGATGGAACTGCCTCAGAACATCATTCAACACCCCTTTGGAGCCGGCATGTGGTTCCTCACTATATATATGTTTAGTAAAGTCAATGGTCTAGATTATTATAAAAAAATATATATTTCGGAAGCTCACTTCAGGTATGAGCGAAGAATTGCTACGTCAGCTAACGGCCTGCGCCATCGCCCAACAGGAGACCTTAGACCTCCTCAGTCCCTGGGAGACCGCCCGTCTCCCAGGGACCGTAGGATGCCCAACGTCAATTCACTGATTCCACGACTGACTGAGGACGACGGTGTGGAGCCCTACCTTCTGGCCTTCGAACGAACGTCCAGAAGAGATGGCCTCAGCACTACTGTGCGAGCCTCCTGGCTCACCTGCTCACAGGCCCAGGCGGCATACTATGACATTGAGGAAGGGGCTGCTGCGGATTGTGCACGTCTGAGGGCGGAGATTCAGTCCCGCTATCAGCTGAACCCCAGAGACCGGGCCCAACACCCAGATGTAGTGTTACACACGGCCCATATACAGTTGAAGTCGGAAGTGTACATTCACCTTAGCCAAATACATTTTACTCCGTTTTTCACAATTCCTGACATTTCATCCTAGTAAAAATTCCCTGTTGTAGGTCAGTTAGGATCACCACTTTATTTTAAGAATGTGAAATGTCAAAATAGTAGTAGAGAGAATGATTTATTTCAGCTTTTATTTCTTTCATCACATTACCAGTGGGTCAGAAGTTTACATACACTCAATTAGTATTTGGTTGCATTGCCTTGAAATTGTTTAACTTGGGTCAAACGTTTCGGGCAGCCTTCCACAGGCTTCCCACAATAAGTTGGGTGAATTTTGGCCCATTCCTCCTGACAGAGCTGGTGTAACTGAGGCAGGTTTGTAGGCCTCCTCGCTCGCACACGCTTTTTCAGTTCTGCCCACAAATGTTCTATGGGATTGAGGTCGGTGCTTTGTGACGGCCACTCCAATATCTTGACTTTGTTGTCCTTAAAACTTCTTATGGCTTGGGGGCACTATTTTCACGTCCGGATGAAAAGTGTTCCCAAAGTAAACTGCCTGCTACTCAGGCCCAGAAGCTAGGATATGCATATAATAGTTTGTTCTGTCTTGACAACTCCCATTCTAGCCTGGTTCCAGATTTGTTTGTGCTGTCATGACAACTCCTATTCTAGCCTGGTTCCAGATATGTTTGTTCTGTCTTGACAACTCCTATTCTAGCCTGGTTCCAGATATGTTTGTTCTGTCTTGACAACTCCTATTCTAGCCTGGTTCCAGATATGTTTGTTCTGTCTTGACAACTCCTATTCTAGCCTGGTTCCAGATCTGTTTGTTCTGTCTTGACAACTCCTATTCTAGCCTGGTTCCAGATCTGTGTGTTCTGTCTTGACATCTCATATTCTAGCCTGGTTCCAGATCTGTTTGTGCTGTCTTGACAACTCCATATGGTCTTTGACATGGTAGCTCGGGTCTGGGAGTGGTCATCCTATGTTTTTTAATGAGGAAATTGTCAACTAAATCTACACACCTACAGCCCTAATCTAGTCCTGGCCCATCATATCTCCTTCCCTCACTTCATTCTCTCCTTCTTTTCTCTCTTACTCCCCCATCTCCCATCTCCCCTAAACGTCAACCTCTCTGTCTCTGTCTCTGTCTCTGTCTCTGTCTCTGTCTCTGTCTCTGTCTCTCTCTCTCTCTCTCCCTCCTCTCTCTGACTCTCTCTCTCTCCCTCCTCTCTCTATCTCTCTCGCTCTCTTTCTCTCTCTCTGTCTCTCTCTTTCTCTCTCTCTCTCCCTCCTCTCTGTCTCTCTCGCTCTCTGTCTCTCTCTCTCTCCCTCTCTCCTCTTCTTTTTCTCATGTAGCCGTTCTCGTTATGTGCATTAGCCCTCCCTCACTCCTCCTCTCCTCTCTGTCCCTCCTCTCTCTCTCTCTGTCCCTCCTCTCTCTCTCTCTGTCCAGAGCTGCTCTACTGATCCTGGGGGTGTATTGTGGGGGTGTGTGTGATGTGTCGTTAATGAATCTCTGGTTTCTGCAGAGAGAATATGGGTCACCTCATCTCTGCTACTACTGTAACTGTTAGTTATCAAGATTTGGGAGTCCCAACTAGGGTTTTAAAATTACAGGAACTTTCAATAAAGTCCTTGGTTTTCTGATTATTCCCTCTTGAATCTGGGAATCCTCCAACCGGGATTTCGGGAAAAACAGGAAATGTATTTAAAGTTCCAGGAATCCACAACAGTAACCATTCATGAACTGCAGTGGCACCAAGGCAGAACTGTCACTGAAGTAGTGATAGGTTAGATCTGCCAGTGCTAACTGTGTGCATCATCCTCCAAAGCATTGGATTTTTTATAATACATAAACATTTCCCACCACAGACTTTCACTGGTGTGCTGTTTCTACCGTAGTAGACAGGGAGTCTGGGTAATGTAGTTATTGAAATATGCATTATGTTGTGTGTTATAAATTGGGTGGTTCGAGACCCTGAATGCTGATTGGCTTAAAGCCGTGGTATATCGTATACCAAAGGCATGACAAAACAATACTAAACTGATATGGAATATTTTTAAGAAGGTCATGGATCATTTAGATATTCGATTTTTAATTTTAGGACCCCTTTACGTATAAAAAGAAAATAGTACACCATTATTGAATAAAATATTGAATTTGGCCTTTACTACTACAGAAACACATTGAATAACACATTCATAAATGACTATAAAAGTGTATAAAAGTGGCTTTTTGACACATATTTAACCCCTTATTCCTGTTAGCAGAAAACTACCTCCATACTACCATTCATTTGTCTGGGTTACCTTCAGGTGAAGGGTTAATATCTATATATATCTCCATACTAACATTCATTTGTATGGGTTACCTTCAGGTGAAGGGTTAATATCTATATATATCTCCATTCATTTGTCTGGGTTACCTTCAGACGTGACACTTGTGGGGGTCGTAGAGTGAAACAGAGAACACCATTGTGTAGGTCAAACCTTTTCGGATGCTACTGACATTTTTCTGTGAGGAGGGGGGAGGAGGGGAGGGAGGAGGAGGAATGGAGGGCGAGGAGGGGAGGGGGGAATGGGAGGAGGGGAGGGGGGAATGGGAGGGGTGGAGGAATGGAGGGGGAGGAGGGGAGGGTATTAGAAGGAGGAGGAATGGAGGGCGAGGAGGGGAGGGTAGTAGAAGGAGGAGGAATGGAGGGAGGGGAGGGGGAATGGGAGGGGTGGAGGAGGAGGGGGGAAAGAGGAGGAGGGGGAAGAGAGGGAAGAGGAAGAGGAGTGGGAGGAGGGGCAGAAGGGGGGGATAGAGGAGGGAGGGGCAGGGAGAGAGGAGGCTGTCAGCCCCCAACAAGAGACAAGGACAGTCCCACTGAGCACACACACACACACACACACACACACACACACACACACACACACACACACACACACACACACACACACACACACACACACACACACACACACACACACACACACACACACACACACACACACACACAGTCCCCACCGCGGAGTTCTGTCCCAATTACCAACCTGCTGAATAAATGCCCTGCATCCTAAATAGAACCCTATGCCCTATATAGTGCATTACTTTAGACCAGGGCCCATGTCTATAGGGAATAGGATGCTATTTGGGATGCAGACCAAGTTAATATGACCCTTCTACTTACTGTTGCTTTATCCACTTGATGTGTTGTGGAAATGAGATCTGCCAGGGGATGATGTGACTGGTTGGTTTATCTGTTGTCAGAATGACTGGGAGACATTGTTCGAGTCACAAATTACACGGGAAATTATACATTGCATCTGTTTACAGTTGAACAAGAAGTCTGTGTAAAGCTGAACCATCACTCAGTCCCTCCAGATGAAAGGTGAACCATCACTCAGTCCCTCCAGATGAAAGGTGAACCATCACTCAGTCCCTTCAGATGAGGTGAACCATCACTCAGTCCCTTCAGATGAGAGGTGAACCATCACTCAGTCCCTCCAGATGAGAGGTGAACCATCACTCAGTCCTCCAGATGAAAGGTGAACCATCACTCAGTCCCTTCAGATGAGGTGAACCATCACTCAGTCCTCCAGATGAGAGGTGAACCATCACTCAGTCCTCCAGATGAAAGGTGAACCATCACTCAGTCCCTTCAGATGAGAGGTGAACCATCACTCAGTCCCTTCAGATGAGAGGTGAACCATCACTCAGTCCCTCCAGATGAAAGGTGAACCATCACTCAGTCCTCCAGATGAGATGTGAACCATCACTCAGTCCCTCCAGATGAAAGGTGAACCATCACTCAGTCCTCCAGATGAAAGGTGAACCATCACTCAGTCCTCCAGATGAGGTGAACCATCACTCAGTCCTCCAGATGAAAGGTGAACCATCACTCAGTCCTCCAGATGAGGTGAACCATCACTCAGTCCCTTCAGATGAGAGGTGAACCATCACTCAGTCCTCCAGGTGAGAGGTGAACCATCACTCAGTCCCTTCAGATGAAAGGTGAACCATCACTCAGTCCCTTCAGATGAGAGGTGAACCATCACTCAGTCCTCCAGATGAAAGGTGAACCATCACTCAGTCCCTTCAGATGAGAGGTGAACCATCACTCAGTCCCTTCAGATGAGGTGAACCATCACTCAGTCCTCCAGATGAAAGGTGAACCATCACTCAGTCCTCCAGATGAGAGGTGAACCATCACTCAGTCCCTTCAGATGAGAGGTGAACCATCACTCAGTCCCTTCAGATGAAAGGTGAAGCATCACTCAGTCCTCCAGATGAGATGTGAACCATCACTCAGTCCTCCAGATGAAAGGTGAACCATCACTCAGTCCTCCAGATGAAAGGTGAACCATCACTCAGTCCTCCAGATGAAAGGTGAACCATCACTCAGTCCTCCAGATGAGAGGTGAACCATCACTCAGTCCTCCAGATGAGATGTGAACCATCACTCAGTCCTCCAGATGAAAGGTGAACCATCACTCAGTCCCTTCAGATGAAAGGTGAACCATCACTCAGTCCCAGATGAGAGGTTCATCTGGAGGATGATATTCTCTCCTATTCTATTTTAAATATATTTATTCGGATAGATATTCTCTCCTATTCTATTTTAAATATATTTATTCTATTCTATTCTATTCTAAATATATTTATTCTATTCTATTCTAAATATAGCTATTCTATTCGCTCCTATTCTATTCTAAATATAGCTATTCTATTCTCTCCTATTCTATTCTAAATATAGCTTTCTATTCTCTCCTATTCTTTTCTAAATATAGTTATTATATTCTCTCCTATTCTATTCTAAATATAGCTATTCTATTCTCTCCTATTCTATTCTAAATGTAGCTATTCTATTCTGTCCTATTCTATTCTCTCCTATTCTATTCTCTTCTTCATTCTTTTCTTATTTATCTTTCCAGACCAGGAAATGTTTTGCACGGCAACACAACATTGTTCATTCGTGTATTTCCTCCAATGGTGACTAGCTAATAATTCTGTCTGTCTGTCTGTCTGTCTGCCTCACTCTGTTCTGTTTAGCAAAACAATGCTGCGTTAATTAGTTTATTTCCTCCAGTGGTGATTAACAAACAATTATTCTCTCCGTCTGTATAAAGCCAACTGTTTGAGTTTAGCCTCAGAACCTTATTAGTGAAGATGATGGTGAATGATGGGGACTTCACATCTAGCCCCAATTAGTGAGACAGCCTTCCTTTTCTGTCCATCCCTCCATCGCTCGTGCCACCCTTCCCTTGCTCTCTCGCCATCCTTCTCCACGTCTACCAGAGGGGTGGGTTGACACATGCCCGTCAGTCACCTCTCTGTCTCTTTCTCTCTCTCTTTCTCTCTCTCTCTCTCTCTCTCTCTCTCTCTCTCTCTCTCTCTCTCTCTCTCTCTCTCTCTCTCTCTCTTTCTCTCTCTTTCTCTCTTTGTCTCTTTCTTCCAGTCTCTCTCTCTCTCTTTTCCCTCCCTTCTTCCCCCTTTCCCTATCTCCAGGCTCTTAGAACTATCACCAGCCGTACGCGTCACAGCAATACGTGTCACAGCCAGGCCTCATCATTTGATCCTCCCACAATGCTCGCTGTTGCCAGACTGCCACTGACCACTGTAAGATTCTACTTCTCTGAGGAGACACTGGACTGCAGACAATACTGGTGTAGTATGTGAATGTGATCCCTGCTGGATTAAACCCACGACCTTGGTAGTGCCCCCCTTTATTAAACAGGGCAACATCTCTCGTAGACAGACCACGTCAACAAACGGTACCATAGATCTGTCATGAATCATGATATAATGGGATGACAAGCTGCGTTAGTTCCAGTGCTTTTGACAAATCACGATATCGCAGGTGTTAGAATCTTTCAAATTTCGGAAGAGGGGGGGGGGGGGGGGACATTAGGCACATCTGACTGTGGTACATCCAGGATGGTAACAGGACTCTGACTGTGGTACATCCAGGATGGTAACAGGACTCTGACTGTGGTACATCCAGGATGGTAACAGGACTCTGACTGTGGTACATCCAGGATGGTAACAGGACTCTGACTGTGGTACATCCAGGATGGTAACAGGACTCTGACTGTGGCACATCCCGGATGGTAACAGGACTCTGACTGTGGTACATCCAGGATGGTAACATGACTTTGACTGTGGTACATCCAGGATGGTAACAGGACTCTGACTGTGGCACATCCCGGATGGTAACAGGACTCTGACTGTGGTACATCCAGGATGGTAACAGGACTATGACTGTGGTACATCCAGGATGGTAACAGGACTCTGACTGTGGTACATCCCGGATGGTAACAGGACTCTGACTGTGGTACATCCCGGATGGTAACAGGACTCTGACTGTGGTACATCCAGGATGGTAACAGGACTATGACTGTGGTACATCCAGGATGGTAACAGGACTCTGACTGTGGTACATCCCGGATGGTAACAGGACTCTGACTGTGGCACATCCCGGATGGTAACAGGACTCTGACTGTGGTACATCCAGGATGGTAACAGGACTCTGACTGTGGTACATCCAGGATGGTAACAGGACTATGACTGTGGTACATCCAGGATGGTAACAAGACTCTGACTGTGGTACATCCCGGATGGTAACAGGACTCTGACTGTGGTACATCCAGGATGGTCACAGGACTCTGACTGTGTTACATCCAGGATGGTAACAGGACTCTGACTGTGGTACATCCAGGATGGTAACAGGACTCTGACTGTGGTACATCCAGGATGGTAACAGGACTCTGACTGTGGTACATCCAGGATGGTAACAGGACTCTGACTGTGGTACATCCAGGATGGTAACAGGACTCTGACTGTGGTACATCCAGGATGGTAACAGGACACATCCAGGATGGTAACAGGACTCTGACTGTGGTACATCCAGGATGGTAACAGGACTCTGACTGTGGTACATCCAGGATGGTAACAGGACTCTGACTGTGGTACATCCAGGATGGTAACAGGACTCTGACTGTGGTACATCCAGGGTGGTAACAGGACTCTGACTGTGGTACATCCAGGATGGTAACAGGACTCTGACTGTGGTACATCCAGGATGGTAACAGGACTCTGACTGTGGTACATCCAGGATGGTAACAGGACTCTGACTGTGGTACATCCAGGATGGTAACAGGACTCTGACTGTGGTACATCCAGGATGGTAACAGGACTCTGACTGTGGTACATCCAGGGTGGTAACAGGACTCTGACTGTGGTACATCCTGGATGGTAACAGGACTCTGACTGTGGTACATCCAGGGTGGTAACAGGACTCTGACTGTGGTACATCCCGGATGGTAACAGGACTCTGACTGTGGTACATCCCGGATGGTAACAGGACTCTGACTGTGGTACATCCAGGATGGTAACAGGACTCTGACTTTGGTACACCACCTCACCTCAAGGACCTGTCCAGTTCTCTGCTCCCTCCTGCTGCTGGAGTCAGACTGTGCAGCCTTAGCTAACTAGTGTCTTATCTACACTGTACTGAATACATTAAAGGGAGAGTTCACCCATTAACGTCTTACCTACACTGTACTGAATAGATTAAAGGGACAGTTCACGCAATAACATCTTACCTAAACTGTACTGAATACATTAAAGGGAGAGTTCACCCAATAACCTCATACCTACACTGTACTGAAAACATTAAAGGGAGAGTTCACCCATTAATGTCTTACCTACACTGTACTGAATACATTAAAGGGAGAGTTCACCCATTAACGTCTTAGCTACAGTGTACTGAATACATTAAAGGGAGAGTTCACCCATTAACGTCTTACCTACACTGTACTGAATACATTAAAGGGAGAGTTCACCCAATAACCTCATACCTACACTGTACTGAAAACATTAAAGGGAGAGTTCACCCATTAATGTCTTACCTACACTGTACTGAATACATTAAAGGGAGAGTTCACCCATTAACGTCTTACCTACACTGTACTGAATACATTAAAGGGAGAGTTCACCCAATAACCTCATACCTACAGTGTAGTGAATACATTAAAGGGACAGTTCACCCAATAACGTCTTACCTACAGTGTACTGAAAACATTAAAGGGACAGTTCACCCAATAACATATTATCTACAGTGTAGTGAATACATTAAAGGGAGAGTTCACCCATTAACGTCTTACCTACAGTGTACTGAAAACATTAAAGGGACAGTTCACCCAATAACATATTATCTACAGTGTACTGAATACATTAAATTAATAGCAGTTGTTATTAACAGTTATATGACAACAGGGTGAACACCCATTATAACTAGTTTTATATATGCCATCACTCATAACTATTTGAAACTACTTATGACAAATGTTATATAGCTGTTATAAAGGCTTGATCAAGGCATGAATAAGGACACCTACAATTAACTTGAGCACATAGATCTGATTAAAAGAAAGCAAAGGAGGATTTAGGCCTACTTGCTGTTTTAAAACACGAAGGAAGATGGAGGCCTACTTAATGTTTTAAAACACGAAGGAAGATGGAGGCCTACTTAATGTTTTAAAACACGAAGGAAGATGGAGGCCTACTTAATGTTTTAAAACACGAAGGAAGATGGAGGCCTACTTAATGTTTTAAAACACGAAGGAAGATGGAGGCCTACTTAATGTTTTAAAACACGAAGGAAGATGGAGGCCTACTTAATGTTTTAAAACACGAAGGAAGATGGAGGCCTACTTAATGTTTTAAAACACGAAGGAAGATGGAGGCCTACTTAATGTTTTAAAACACGAAGGAAGATGGAGGCCTACTTAATGTTTTAAAACACGAAGGAAGATGGAGGCCTACTTAATGTTTTAAAACACGAAGGAAGATGGAGGCCTACTTAATGTTTTAAAACACGAAGGAAGATGGAGGCCTACTTAATGTTTTAAAACACGAAGGAAGATGGAGGCCTACTTAATGTTTTAAAACACGAAGGAAGATGGAGGCCTACTTAATGTTTTAAAACACGAAGGAAGATGGAGGCCTACTTAATGTTTTAAAACACGAAGGAAGATGGAGGCCTACTTAATGTTTTAAAACACGAAGGAAGATGGAGGCCTACTTAATGTTTTAAAACACGAAGGAAGATGGAGGCCTACTTAATGTTTTAAAACACGAAGGAAGATGGAGGCCTACTTAATGTTTTAAAACACGAAGGAAGATGGAGGCCTACTTAATGTTTTAAAACACGAAGGAAGATGGAGGCCTACTTAATGTTTTAAAACACGAAGGAAGATGGAGGCCTACTTAATGTTTTAAAACACAAAGGAAGATGGAGGCCTACTTAATGTTTTAAAACACGAAGGAAGATGGAGGCCTACTTAATGTTTTAAAACACGAAGGAAGATGGAGGCCTACTTAATGTTTTAAAACACGAAGGAAGATGGAGGCCTACTTAATGTTTTAAAACACGAAGGAAGATGGAGGCCTACTTAATGTTTTAAAACACGAAGGAAGATGGAGGCCTACTTAATGTTTTAAAACACGAAGGAAGATGGAGGCCTACTTAATGTTTTAAAACACGAAGGAAGATGGATGCCTACTTAACAATGTTTTAAAAATATAATGTATCAAGGTAAGACCCAAGTGCAGACTGTGTGACGTAACATTGTTTATTGCAACAACAGGGGCAGGCACACGACAGGTCAAGGCAGGCAGGGGGTCGATAATCCAGAGAGGGGCAAAGGTACAGGACGGCAGGCAGAGTCAGGATCAGGGGCAGGCAGAGTGGTCAGGCAGGCGGGCTCAGCGTCAGGACAGGCAAGGGTCAAAACCAGGAGGGTGAGAAAAGAGAAACGTAGGAGTTGAGACAAAAAAAACACTGGTTGGCTTGAACAAACAAGATGAACTGGCACAGACAGACAGAGAACACAGGTGTAAATACCCAGGCGATAAGTGGGGAAGAAGGGGTACACCTGGAGGGGGGAGGAGACAAGCACAAGGACAGGTGAAACAGATCAGGGCGTGACAAAAAACACAAAACATTCACATCCATGTTTACCTCTGTGCCAGACTTTTTGTGAAATGTAGTCTTTGCTGTACCCATTTGTTTGATTAATTGGTTCTTCATGGGGTCTGAGGGTGTATCCCAAATGACAGCCTAATACTTACATAGTGCACTACGTTGGACTAGAGTGCGGTGGGCCCTGAATAGACCCTATAACGGGAATAGGATGCTGTCTGGGATGCAACACGAGTGAGCCATTAACTTCCTGCTTCGCTCTGGGAGTTTCCTGTATCGATCTACTATGACTATTCTGCAAAGGGAGAAGGAGGGGGGGGGAGAGAGAGGGAGGGAGAGGCATTTGAAATGTTGAAATCTTTATTATTTTGGACATTTTGTGAGTGTAACGTTTACTGTAAATCTGTATTGTTTATTTCACTTTTGTTTATTATGTATTGCACTTGCTTTGGCAATGTTAACATATGTTTCCCATGTCAATAAAGCCCTTAAATTGAAATTGAATTGAGAGGGAGGGAGAGAGAGAGGGAGAGAGAGAGAGGGGAGAGAGAGGGGGAGGGGAGAGAGGGAGTGAGAGGGGGAGGAGAGAGCGAGAGAGAGAGATGGAGTGGGAGGGGGAGGAGATAGGGAGAGAGGAGGAGAAAGGGAGAGAGAGAGACAGAGAGAGAGAGACAGAGAGAAAGAGAGAGAGACAGAGAGAGAGGAGGGAGAAAGAGAGAGAGAGAGACAGAGAGAGAGGAGGGAGAAAGAGAGAAAGAGAGATGGAGGGAGGGAGAGAGAGGGGGAGGGGAGGCAGGGAGAGAGCGAGAGAGAGTGAGAAGGTGGGAGATAGAGGGGGAGGAGAGAGAGAGAACAGTAGTCCCAACTTTTCAGCATCAGTAGTCACTTTGACATCTCAGAGAGCTGTTATGGTGTGGGAGTAGTACTGTAGTATTGTGGAGAGAGCCTCGATGCCAGTCGGTTTCTGCTCTCCTCAGGGAATTGTCATGTATGTTTGGCGAGATAGTGAGTAAAGAGGATTGTGTCTGTGTAGGAGGAGTATATTATAGGATTGTACAGGTCCATGTGTTGAATAACAATGTGTTCCCTCTTCAGTTTACAGCATAACTCTGTCTCTGACTTACAGTCTAACAACGTGTTCCCTCTTCAGTTTACAGCATAACTCTGTCTCTGACTTACAGTCTAACAATGTGTTCCCTCTTCAGTTTACAGCATAACTCTGTCTCTGACTTACAGTCTAACAATGTGTTCCCTCTTCAGTTTACAGCATAACTCTGTCTCTGACTTACAGTACAACAATGTGTTCCCTCTTCAGTTTACAGCATAACTCTGTCTCTGACTTGCAGTCTAACATGCCAGAGTGATTCTGTTCTGTGGACAGAGACACAGAAAGTTCTATAGTTCTGTGTTGGTGGGAAATATCACCCTGTCTGGTTATGAATGGAACAGAGTTTTCCTTAGCCGGTAATTGCTGGCTTTTGGCCGATAAAACAAAGGAATAGCCGGTTAATACTGTTAATGCCTGGCCAGGAGAATAACAACTCCATGTTGCCTGGCCCAGGAGAATAACAACTCCATGTTGCCTGGCCCAGGATAATAACAACTCCATGTTGCCTGGCCCAGGAGAATAACAACCCCATGTTGCCTGGCCCAGGAGAATAACAACTCCATGTTGCCTGGCCCAGGAGAATAACAACTCCATGTTGCCTGGCCCAGGAGAATAACAACCCCATGTTGCCTGGCCCAGGAGAATAACAACCCCATGTTGCCTGGCCCAGGAGAATAACAACCCCATGTTGCCTGGCCCAGGAGAATAACAACCTCATGTTGCCTGGCCCAGGAGAATAACAACCTCATGTTGCCTGGCCCAGGAGAATAACAACCCCATGTTGCTTGGCCCAGGAGAATAACAACCTCATGTTGCCTGGCCCAGGAGAATAACAACCCCATGTTGCCTGGCCCAGGAGAATAACAACCCCATGTTGCCTGGCCCAGGAGAATAACAACCCCATGTTGCCTGGCCCAGGAGAATAACAACCCCATGTTGTCTGGCCCAGGAGAATAACAACCCCATGTTGCCTGGCCCAGGAGAATAACAACCCCATGTTGCCTGGCCCAGGAGAATAACAACCCCATGTTGCCTGGCCCAGGAGAATAACAACCCCATGTTGCCTGGCCCAGGAGAATAACAACCTCATGTTGCCTGGCCCAGGAGAATAACAACCTCATGTTGCCTGGCCCAGGAGAATAACAACCTCATGTTGCCTGGCCCAGGAGAATAACAACCTCATGTTGCCTGGCCCAGGAGAATAACAACCTCATGTTGCCTGGCCCAGGAGAATAACAACCTCATGTTGCCTGGCCCAGGAGAATAACAACCTCATGTTGCCTGGCCCAGGAGAATAACAACCCCATGTTGCCTGGCCCAGGAGAATAACAACCCCATGTTGCCTGGCCCAGGAGAATAACAACCCCATGTTGCCTGGCCCAGGAGAATAACAACCCCATGTTGCCTGGCCCAGGAGAATAATAACCCCATGTTGCCTGGCCCAGGAGAATAACAACCCCATGTTGCCTGGCCCAGGAGAATAACAACCCCATGTCCCTCCACTGTTGGGAGATTTGGAAAGCAAATAAATCAACAATATAATCATCATTTTTGTAAAAATATGAATCTTTGACTTACAATCTGTAGATTCTATGCATTCAGAAAGGTACAGCATGTACGTGAAACATCACAGAAAAATACACTGAGTGTACAAAACATTAAGAACACCTTCCTAATATTGAGTTTACACCCCCCTTTGCCCTCAGAACAGCCTCAGTTCTTCAGGGTATGGACTCTACAAGGCGTTGAAAGCGTTCCACAGGGAAGCTGGCCCATGTTCACTCCCACAGCTGTGTCAAGTTGGCTGGAAGTCCTTTGGGTTTGTGGACCGTTCTTGATACACACAGGAAACTGTTGAGAGCGTGAAAAACCCAGCAGTGTTGCAGTTGTTGACTCAAACCGATGTGTCTGGCTCCAGTACCATACCATAATCAAAGGCACTTAAATATGTTGTCTTGTCCATTCACCCTCTGAATGACACACATACACAAACCATGTTTTAATTATCTCAAGGCTTAAAAATCCCTCTTTAACCCGTCTCCTCCCCTTTCATCTACACTGATTGAAGGGAATTTAACAGGTGACATCAATAAGGGGTCATAGCTTTCACCTGGATTCACCTGGTCAGTCTGTCATGGAAAGAGAAGGTGTTACTAATATTTTGTGGTTTGGTTGATAGGTGATATGAACTGAGAGTAGCTGAGGGGTGGGGTTAAGGTGATAGGTGGGATGGACTGAGACTAGCAGAGGGGTGGGGTTAAGGTGATAGGTGGGATGGACTGAGAGTAGCTGAGGGGTGGGGTTAAGGTGATAGGTGGGACTGACAGAGAGTAGCTGGGGGGTGGGGTTAAGGTGACAGGTGGGATGAACTGAGAGTAGCTGAGGGGTGGGGTTAAGGTGATAGGTGGGATGGACTGAGACTAGCAGAGGGGTGGGGTTAAGGTGATAGGTGGGATGGACTGAGAGTAGCTGAGGGGTGGGGTTAAGGTGATAGGTGGGATGGACTGAGAGTAGCTGAGGGGTGGGGTTAAGGTGATAGGTGGGATGGACTGAGAGTAGCAGAGGGGTGGGGTTAAGGTGATAGGTGGGATGGACTGAGAGTAGCAGAGGGGTGGGGTTAAGGTGATAGGTGGGATGGACTGAGAGTAGCTGAGGGGTGGGGTTAAGGTGATAGGTGGGATGGACTGAGAGTAGCTGAGGGGTGGGGTTAAGGTGATAGGTGGGATGGACTGAGAGTAGCTGAGGGGTGGGGTTAAGGTGATAGGTGGGATGGACTGAGAGTAGCTGAGGGGTGGGGTTAAGGTGATAGGTGGGATGGACTGAGAGTAGCAGAGGGGTGGGGTTAGAGAGATAGAATCATGTAGGTAGATGTGTTTAGAGAGAGATAGTGTCATGTAGGTAGATGTGTTTAGAGAGAGATAGAGTCATGTAGGTAGATGTGTTTAGAGAGAGATAGTGTCATGTAGGTAGATGTGTTTAGAGAGAGATAGTGTCATGTAGGTAGGTAGATGTGTTTAGAGAGAGATAGTGTCATGTAGGTAGATGTGTCTAGAGAGAGATAGTGTCATGTAGGTAGATGTGTCTAGAGAGAGATCGTGTCATGTAGGTAGGTAGATGTGTTTAGAGAGAGATAGTGTCATGTAGGTAGATGTGTTTAGAGAGAGATAGAGTCATGTAGGTAGATGTGTTTAGAGAGAGATAGTGTCATGTAGGTAGATGTGTTTAGAGAGAGATAGTGTCATGTAGGTAGGTAGATGTGTTTAGAGAGAGATAGTGTCATGTAGGTAGATGTGTCTAGAGAGAGATAGTGTCATGTAGGTAGATGTGTCTAGAGAGAGATCGTGTCATGTAGGTAGGTAGATGTGTTTAGAGAGAGATAGTGTCATGTAGGTAGATGTGTTTAGAGAGAGATAGAGTCATGTAGGTAGATGTGTTTAGAGAGAGATAGTGGCATGTAGGTAGATGTGTTTAGAGAGAGATAGTGGCATGTAGGTAGATGTGTTTAGAGAGAGATAGTGGCATGTAGGTAGATGTGTTTACAGAGAGATAGTGTCATGTAGGTAGATGTGTTTAGAGAGAGATAGTGTCATGTAGGTAGATGTGTTTAGAGAGAGATAGTGGCATGTAGGTAGATGTGTTTAGAGAGAGATAGTGTCATGTAGGTAGATGTGTTTAGAGAGAGATAGTGTCATGTAGGTAGGTAGATGTGTTTAGAGAGATAGTGGCATGTAGGTAGATGTGTTTAGAGAGAGATAGTGTCATGTAGGTAGATGTGTTTAGAGAGAGATAGTGTCATGTAGGTAGATGTGTTTAGAGAGAGATAGTGTCATGTGGGTAGATGTGTTTAGAGAGAGATAGTGTTCATGTAGGTAGATGTGTTTAGAGAGAGATAGTGGCATGTAGGTAGATGTGTTTAGAGAGAGATAGTGTTCATGTAGGTAGATGTGTTTAGAGAGAGATAGTGGCATGTAGGTAGATGTGTTTAGAGAGAGATAGTGTAATGTAGGTAGATGTGTTTAGAGAGAGATAGTGGCATGTAGGTAGATGTGTTTAGAGAGAGATAGTGGCATGTAGGTAGATGTGTTTAGAGAGAGATAGTGTCATGTAGGTAGATGTGTTTAGAGAGAGATAGTGTTCATGTAGGTAGATGTGTTTAGAGAGAGATAGTGTCATGTAGGTAGATGTGTTTAGAGAGAGATAGTGTTCATGTAGGTAGATGTGTTTAGAGAGAGATAGTGTCATGTAGGTAGATGTGTTTAGAGAGAGATAGTGTTCATGTAGGTAGATGTGTTTAGAGAGAGATAGTGTTCATGTAGGTATATGTGTTTAGAGAGAGATAGAGTCGTGTAGGTAGATGTGTTTAGAGAGAGATAGTGTCATGTAGGTAGATGTGTTTAGAGAGAGATAGTGTCATGTAGGTAGATGTGTTTAGAGAGAGATAGTGTCATGTAGGTAGATGTGTTTAGAGAGAGATAGTGTCATGTGGGTAGATGTGTTTAGAGAGAGATAGTGTCATGTAGGTAGATGTGTTTAGAGAGAGATAGTGTCATGTAGGTAGATGTGTTTAGAGAGAGATAGTGTCATGTAGGTAGATGTGTTTAGAGAGAGATAGTGGCATGTAGGTAGATGTGTTTAGAGAGAGATAGAGTCATGTAGGTAGATGTGTTTAGAGAGAGATAGTGTCATGTAGGTAGGTAGATGTGTTTAGAGAGAGATAGTGTCATGTAGGTAGATGTGTTTAGAGAGAGATAGTGTCATGTAGGTAGGTAGATGTGTTTAGAGAGAGATAGTGTCATGTAGGTAGGTAGATGTGTTTAGAGAGAGATAGTGTCATGTAGGTAGATGTGTTTAGAGAGAGATAGTGTCATGTAGGTAGATGTGTTTAGAGAGAGATAGTGTCATGTAGGTAGATGTGTTTAGAGAGAGATAGTGTCATGTAGGTAGATGTGTTTAGAGAGAGATAGTGTCATGTAGGTAGATGTGTTTAGAGAGAGATAGTGTCATGTAGGTAGATGTGTTTAGAGAGAGATAGTGGCATGTAGGTAGATGTGTTTAGAGAGAGATAGTGGCATGTAGGTAGATGTGTTTAGAGAGAGATAGTGTCATGTAGGTAGATGTGTTTAGAGAGAGATAGTGGCATGTAGGTAGATGTGTTTAGAGAGAGATAGTGGCATGTAGGTAGATGTGTTTAGAGAGAGATAGTGGCATGTATGTAGATGTGTTTAGAGAGAGATAGTGGCATGTAGTTAGATGTGTTTAGAGAGAGATAGTGTCATGTAGGTAGATGTGTTTAGAGAGAGATAGTGTTCATGTAGGTAGATGTGTTTAGAGAGAGATAGTGGCATGTAGGTAGATGTGTTTAGAGAGAGATAGTGTTCATGTAGGTAGATGTGTTTAGAGAGAGATAGTGGCATGTAGGTAGATGTGTTTAGAGAGAGATAGTGGCATGTAGGTAGATGTGTTTAGAGAGAGATAGTGTCCTGTAGGTAGATGTGTTTAGAGAGAGATAGTGTCATGTAGGTAGATGTGTCTAGAGAGAGATAGTGTCATGTAGGTAGATGTGTTTAGAGAGAGATAGTGTCATGTAGGTAGATGTGTTTAGAGAGAGATAGTGTCATGTAGGTAGATGTGTTTAGAGAGAGATAGTGTCATGTAGGTAGATGTGTTTAGAGAGAAATAGTGTCATGTAGGTAGATGTGTTTAGAGAGAGATAGTGTCATGTAGGTAGATGTGTTTAGAGAGAGATAGTGTCATGTAGGTAGATGTGTTTAGAGAGAGATAGTGTCATGTAGGTAGATGTGTTTAGAGAGAGATAGTGGCATGTAGGTAGATGTGTTTAGAGAGAGATAGTGGCATGTAGGTAGATGTGTTTAGAGAGAGATAGTGGCATGTAGGTAGATGTGTTTAGAGAGAGATAGTGTCCTGTAGGTAGATGTGTTTAGAGAGAGATAGTGTCATGTAGGTAGATGTGTCTAGAGAGAGATAGTGTCATGTAGGTAGATGTGTTTAGAGAGAGATAGTGTCATGTAGGTAGATGTGTTTAGAGAGAGATAGTGTCATGTAGGTAGATGTGTTTAGAGAGAGATAGTGTCATGTAGGTAGATGTGTTTAGAGAGAAATAGTGTCATGTAGGTAGATGTGTTTAGAGAGAGATAGTGTCATGTAGGTAGATGTGTTTAGAGAGAGATAGTAACATGTAGGTAGATGTGTTTAGAGAGAGATAGTGTCATGTAGGTAGATGTGTTTAGAGAGAGATAGTGTCATGTAGGTAGATGTGTTTAGAGAGAGATAGTGTCATGTAGGTAGATGTGTTTAGAGAGAGATAGTGTCATGTAGGTAGATGTGTTTAGAGAGAGATAGTGGCATGTAGGTAGATGTGTTTAGAGAGAGATAGTGTCATGTAGGTAGATGTGTTTAGAGAGAGATAGTGGCATGTATGTAGATGTGTTTAGAGAGAGATAGTGGCATGTAGTTAGATGTGTTTAGAGAGAGATAGTGTCATGTAGGTAGATGTGTTTAGAGAGAGATAGTGTTCATGTAGGTAGATGTGTTTAGAGAGAGATAGTGGCATGTAGGTAGATGTGTTTAGAGAGAGATAGTGTTCATGTAGGTAGATGTGTTTAGAGAGAGATAGTGGCATGTAGGTAGATGTGTTTAGAGAGAGATAGTGTAATGTAGGTAGATGTGTTTAGAGAGAGATAGTGGCATGTAGGTAGATGTGTTTAGAGAGAGATAGTGGCATGTAGGTAGATGTGTTTAGAGAGAGATAGTGTCATGTAGGTAGATGTGTTTAGAGAGAGATAGTGTTCATGTAGGTAGATGTGTTTAGAGAGAGATAGTGTCATGTAGGTAGATGTGTTTAGAGAGAGATAGTGTTCATGTAGGTAGATGTGTTTAGAGAGAGATAGTGTCATGTAGGTAGATGTGTTTAGAGAGAGATAGTGTTCATGTAGGTAGATGTGTTTAGAGAGAGATAGTGTTCATGTAGGTATATGTGTTTAGAGAGAGATAGAGTTGTGTAGGTAGATGTGTTTAGAGAGAGATAGTGTCATGTAGGTAGATGTGTTTAGAGAGAGATAGTGTCATGTAGGTAGATGTGTTTAGAGAGAGATAGTGTCATGTAGGTAGATGTGTTTAGAGAGAGATAGTGTCATGTGGGTAGATGTGTTTAGAGAGAGATAGTGTCATGTAGGTAGATGTGTTTAGAGAGAGATAGTGTCATGTAGGTAGATGTGTTTAGAGAGAGATAGTGGCATGTAGGTAGATGTGTTTAGAGAGAGATAGTGGCATGTAGGTAGATGTGTTTAGAGAGAGATAGTGGCATGTATGTAGATGTGTTTAGAGAGAGATAGTGGCATGTAGTTAGATGTGTTTAGAGAGAGATAGTGTCATGTAGGTAGATGTGTTTAGAGAGAGATAGTGTTCATGTAGGTAGATGTGTTTAGAGAGAGATAGTGGCATGTAGGTAGATGTGTTTAGAGAGAGATAGTGTTCATGTAGGTAGATGTGTTTAGAGAGAGATAGTGGCATGTAGGTAGATGTGTTTAGAGAGAGATAGTGGCATGTAGGTAGATGTGTTTAGAGAGAGATAGTGTCCTGTAGGTAGATGTGTTTAGAGAGAGATAGTGTCATGTAGGTAGATGTGTCTAGAGAGAGATAGTGTCATGTAGGTAGATGTGTTTAGAGAGAGATAGTGTCATGTAGGTAGATGTGTTTAGAGAGAGATAGTGTCATGTAGGTAGATGTGTTTAGAGAGAGATAGTGTCATGTAGGTAGATGTGTTTAGAGAGAAATAGTGTCATGTAGGTAGATGTGTTTAGAGAGAGATAGTGTCATGTAGGTAGATGTGTTTAGAGAGAGATAGTGTCATGTAGGTAGATGTGTTTAGAGAGAGATAGTGTCATGTAGGTAGATGTGTTTAGAGAGAGATAGTGGCATGTAGGTAGATGTGTTTAGAGAGAGATAGTGGCATGTAGGTAGATGTGTTTAGAGAGAGATAGTGGCATGTAGGTAGATGTGTTTAGAGAGAGATAGTGTCCTGTAGGTAGATGTGTTTAGAGAGAGATAGTGTCATGTAGGTAGATGTGTCTAGAGAGAGATAGTGTCATGTAGGTAGATGTGTTTAGAGAGAGATAGTGTCATGTAGGTAGATGTGTTTAGAGAGAGATAGTGTCATGTAGGTAGATGTGTTTAGAGAGAGATAGTGTCATGTAGGTAGATGTGTTTAGAGAGAAATAGTGTCATGTAGGTAGATGTGTTTAGAGAGAGATAGTGTCATGTAGGTAGATGTGTTTAGAGAGAGATAGTAACATGTAGGTAGATGTGTTTAGAGAGAGATAGTGTCATGTAGGTAGATGTGTTTAGAGAGAGATAGTGTCATGTAGGTAGATGTGTTTAGAGAGAGATAGTGTCATGTAGGTAGATGTGTTTAGAGAGAGATAGTGTCATGTAGGTAGATGTGTTTAGAGAGAGATAGTGGCATGTAGGTAGATGTGTTTAGAGAGAGATAGTGGCATGTAGGTAGATGTGTTTAGAGAGAGATAGTGTCATGTAGGTAGATGTGTTTAGAGAGAGATAGTGGCATGTATGTAGATGTGTTTAGAGAGAGATAGTGGCATGTAGTTAGATGTGTTTAGAGAGAGATAGTGTCATGTAGGTAGATGTGTTTAGAGAGAGATAGTGTTCATGTAGGTAGATGTGTTTAGAGAGAGATAGTGGCATGTAGGTAGATGTGTTTAGAGAGAGATAGTGTTCATGTAGGTAGATGTGTTTAGAGAGAGATAGTGGCATGTAGGTAGATGTGTTTAGAGAGAGATAGTGTAATGTAGGTAGATGTGTTTAGAGAGAGATAGTGGCATGTAGGTAGATGTGTTTAGAGAGAGATAGTGGCATGTAGGTAGATGTGTTTAGAGAGAGATAGTGTCATGTAGGTAGATGTGTTTAGAGAGAGATAGTGTTCATGTAGGTAGATGTGTTTAGAGAGAGATAGTGTCATGTAGGTAGATGTGTTTAGAGAGAGATAGTGTTCATGTAGGTAGATGTGTTTAGAGAGAGATAGTGTCATGTAGGTAGATGTGTTTAGAGAGAGATAGTGTTCATGTAGGTAGATGTGTTTAGAGAGAGATAGTGTTCATGTAGGTATATGTGTTTAGAGAGAGATAGAGTTGTGTAGGTAGATGTGTTTAGAGAGAGATAGTGTCATGTAGGTAGATGTGTTTAGAGAGAGATAGTGTCATGTAGGTAGATGTGTTTAGAGAGAGATAGTGTCATGTAGGTAGATGTGTTTAGAGAGAGATAGTGTCATGTGGGTAGATGTGTTTAGAGAGAGATAGTGTCATGTAGGTAGATGTGTTTAGAGAGAGATAGTGGCATGTAGGTAGATGTGTTTAGAGAGAGATAGTGGCATGTAGGTAGATGTGTTTAGAGAGAGATAGTGGCATGTAGGTAGATGTGTTTAGAGAGAGATAGAGTCATGTAGGTAGATGTGTTTAGAGAGAGATAGTGTCATGTAGGTAGGTAGATGTGTTTAGAGAGAGATAGTGTCATGTAGGTAGATGTGTTTAGAGAGAGATAGTGTCATGTAGGTAGGTAGATGTGTTTAGAGAGAGATAGTGTCATGTAGGTAGGTAGATGTGTTTAGAGAGAGATAGTGTCATGTAGGTAGATGTGTTTAGAGAGAGATAGTGTCATGTAGGTAGATGTGTTTAGAGAGAGATAGTGTCATGTAGGTAGATGTGTTTAGAGAGAGATAGTGTCATGTAGGTAGATGTGTTTAGAGAGAGATAGTGTCCTGTAGGTAAATGTGTTTAGAGAGAGATAGTGTCATGTAGGTAGATGTGTCTAGAGAGAGATAGTGTCATGTAGGTAGATGTGTTTAGAGAGAGATAGTGTCATGTAGGTAGATGTGTTTAGAGAGAGATAGTGTCATGTAGGTAGATGTGTTTAGAGAGAGATAGTGTCATGTAGGTAGATGTGTTTAGAGAGAGATAGTGTCATGTAGGTAGATGTGTTTAGAGAGAGATAGTGTTCATGTAGGTAGATGTGTTTAGAGAGAGATAGTGTCATGTAGGTAGATGTGTTTAGAGAGAGATAGTGTTCATGTAGGTAGATGTGTTTAGAGAGAGATAGTGTTCATGTAGGTATATGTGTTTAGAGAGAGATAGAGTTGTGTAGGTAGATGTGTTTAGAGAGAGATAGTGTCATGTAGGTAGATGTGTTTAGAGAGAGATAGTGTCATGTAGGTAGATGTGTTTAGAGAGAGATAGTGTCATGTAGGTAGATGTGTTTAGAGAGAGATAGTGTCATGTGGGTAGATGTGTTTAGAGAGAGATAGTGTCATGTAGGTAGATGTGTTTAGAGAGAGATAGTGGCATGTAGGTAGATGTGTTTAGAGAGAGATAGTGGCATGTAGGTAGATGTGTTTAGAGAGAGATAGTGGCATGTAGGTAGATGTGTTTAGAGAGAGATAGAGTCATGTAGGTAGATGTGTTTAGAGAGAGATAGTGTCATGTAGGTAGGTAGATGTGTTTAGAGAGAGATAGTGTCATGTAGGTAGATGTGTTTAGAGAGAGATAGTGTCATGTAGGTAGGTAGATGTGTTTAGAGAGAGATAGTGTCATGTAGGTAGGTAGATGTGTTTAGAGAGAGATAGTGTCATGTAGGTAGATGTGTTTAGAGAGAGATAGTGTCATGTAGGTAGATGTGTTTAGAGAGAGATAGTGTCATGTAGGTAGATGTGTTTAGAGAGAGATAGTGTCATGTAGGTAGATGTGTTTAGAGAGAGATAGTGTCCTGTAGGTAAATGTGTTTAGAGAGAGATAGTGTCATGTAGGTAGATGTGTCTAGAGAGAGATAGTGTCATGTAGGTAGATGTGTTTAGAGAGAGATAGTGTCATGTAGGTAGATGTGTTTAGAGAGAGATAGTGTCATGTAGGTAGATGTGTTTAGAGAGAGATAGTGTCATGTAGGTAGATGTGTTTAGAGAGAAATAGTGTCATGTAGGTAGATGTGTTTAGAGAGAGATAGTGTCATGTAGGTAGATGTGTTTAGAGAGAGATAGTAACATGTAGGTAGATGTGTTTAGAGAGAGATAGTGTCATGTAGGTAGATGTGTTTAGAGAGAGATAGTGTCATGTAGGTAGATGTGTTTAGAGAGAGATAGTGTCATGTAGGTAGATGTGTTTAGAGAGAGATAGTGTCATGTAGGCAGATGTGTTTAGAGAGAGATAGTGTCATGTAGGCAGATGTGTTTAGAGAGAGATAGTGGCATGTAGGTAGATGTGTTTAGAGAGAGATAGTGTCATGTAGGTAGATGTGTTTAGAGAGAGATAGTGTCATGTAGGTAGGTAGATGTGTTTAGAGAGAGATAGTGTCATGTAGGTAGATGTATTTAGAGAGAGATAGTGTCATGTAGGTAGGTAGATGTGTTTAGAGAGAGATAGTGTCATGTAGGTAGGTAGATGTGTTTAGAGAGAGATAGTGTCATGTAGGTAGATGTGTTTAGAGAGAGATAGTGTCATGTAGGTAGGTAGATGTGTTTAGAGAGAGATAGTGTCATGTAGGTAGGTAGATGTGTTTAGAGAGAGATAGTGTCATGTAGGTAGATGTGTTTAGAGAGAGATAGTGTCATGTAGGTAGATGTGTTTAGAGAGAGATAGTGTCATGTAGGTAGATGTGTTTAGAGAGAGATAGTGTCATGTAGGTAGATGTGTTTAGAGAGAGATAGTGTCCTGTAGGTAGATGTGTTTAGAGAGAGATTGTGTCATGTAGGTAGATGTGTCTAGAGAGAGATAGTGTCATGTAGGTAGATGTGTTTAGAGAGAGATAGTGTCATGTAGGTAGATGTGTTTAGAGAGAGATAGTGTCATGTAGGTAGATGTGTTTAGAGAGAGATAGTGTCATGTAGGTAGATGTGTTTAGAGAGAAATAGTGTCATGTAGGTAGATGTGTTTAGAGAGAGATAGTGTCATGTAGGTAGATGTGTTTAGAGAGAGATAGTAACATGTAGGTAGATGTGTTTAGAGAGAGATAGTGTCATGTAGGTAGATGTGTTTAGAGAGAGATAGTGTCATGTAGGTAGATGTGTTTAGAGAGAGATAGTGTCATGTAGGTAGATGTGTTTAGAGAGAGATAGTGGCATGTAGGTAGATGTGTTTAGAGAGAGATAGTGTCATGTAGGTAGATGTGTTTAGAGAGAGATAGTGGCATGTAGGTAGATGTGTTTAGAGAGAGATAGTGTCATGTAGGTAGATGTGTTTAGAGAGAGATAGTGGCATGTAGGTAGATGTGTTTAGAGAGAGATAGTGGCATGTAGGTAGATGTGTTTAGAGAGAGATAGTGGCATGTATGTAGATGTGTTTAGAGAGAGATAGTGGCATGTAGTTAGATGTGTTTAGAGAGAGATAGTGTCATGTAGGTAGATGTGTTTAGAGAGAGATAGTGTCATGTAGGTAGCTGTGTTTAGAGAGAGATAGTGTCATGTAGGTAGATGTGTTTAAAGAGAGATAGTGTCATGTAGGTAGATGTGTTTAGAGAGAGATAGTGTCATGTAGGTAGATGTGTTTAGAGAGAGATAGAGTCATGTAGGTAGATGTGTTTAGAGAGAGATAGTGTCATGTAGGTAGATGTGTTTAGAGAGAGATAGTGGCATGTAGGTAGATGTGTTTAGAGAGAGATAGAGTCATGTAGGTAGATGTGTTTAGAGAGAGATAGAGTCATGTAGGTAGATGTGTTTAGAGAGAGATAGTGTCATGTAGGTAGATGTGTTTAGAGAGAGATAGAGTCATGTAGGTAGATGTGTTTAGAGAGAGATAGTGTCATGTAGGTAGATGTGTTTAGAGAGAGATAGTGTCATGTAGGTAGATGTGTTTAGAGAGAGATAGTGTCATGTAGGTAGATGTGTCTAGAGAGAGATAGTGTCATGTAGGTAGATGTGTCTAGAGAGAGATCGTGTCATGTAGGTAGGTAGATGTGTTTAGAGAGAGATAGTGTCATGTAGGTAGATGTGTTTAGAGAGAGATAGTGGCATGTAGGTAGATGTGTTTAGAGAGAGATAGAGTCATGTAGGTAGATGTGTTTAGAGAGAGATAGTGTCATGTAGGTAGGTAGATGTGTTTAGAGAGAGATAGTGTCATGTAGGTAGATGTGTTTAGAGAGAGATAGTGTCATGTAGGTAGGTAGATGTGTTTAGAGAGAGATAGTGTCATGTAGGTAGGTAGATGTGTTTAGAGAGAGATAGTGTCATGTAGGTAGGTAGATGTGTTTAGAGAGAGATAGTGTCATGTAGGTAGATGTGTTTAGAGAGAGATAGTGTCATGTAGGTAGATGTGTTTAGAGAGAGATAGTGTCATGTAGGTAGATGTGTTTAGAGAGAGATAGTGTCCTGTAGGTAGATGTGTTTAGAGAGAGATAGTGTCATGTAGGTAGATGTGTCTAGAGAGAGATAGTGTCATGTAGGTAGATGTGTTTAGAGAGAGATAGTGTCATGTAGGTAGATGTGTTTAGAGAGAGATAGTGTCATGTAGGTAGATGTGTTTAGAGAGAGATAGTGTCATGTAGGTAGATGTGTTTAGAGAGAAATAGTGTCATGTAGGTAGATGTGTTTAGAGAGAGATAGTGTCATGTAGGTAGATGTGTTTAGAGAGAGATAGTAACATGTAGGTAGATGTGTTTAGAGAGAGATAGTGTCATGTAGGTAGATGTGTTTAGAGAGAGATAGTGTCATGTAGGTAGATGTGTTTAGAGAGAGATAGTGTCATGTAGGTAGATGTGTTTAGAGAGAGATAGTGTCATGTAGGTAGATGTGTTTAGAGAGAGATAGTGGCATGTAGGTAGATGTGTTTAGAGAGAGATAGTGGCATGTAGGTAGATGTGTTTAGAGAGAGATAGTGTCATGTAGGTAGATGTGTTTAGAGAGAGATAGTGTCATGTAGGTAGATGTGTTTAGAGAGAGATAGTGTTCATGTAGGTAGATGTGTTTAGAGAGAGATAGTGTCATGTAGGTAGATGTGTTTAGAGAGAGATAGTGTTCATGTAGGTAGATGTGTTTAGAGAGAGATAGTGTTCATGTAGGTATATGTGTTTAGAGAGAGATAGAGTCGTGTAGGTAGATGTGTTTAGAGAGAGATAGTGTCATGTAGGTAGATGTGTTTAGAGAGAGATAGTGTCATGTAGGTAGATGTGTTTAGAGAGAGATAGTGTCATGTAGGTAGATGTGTTTAGAGAGAGATAGTGTCATGTGGGTAGATGTGTTTAGAGAGAGATAGTGTCATGTAGGTAGATGTGTTTAGAGAGAGATAGTGTCATGTAGGTAGATGTGTTTAGAGAGAGATAGTGTCATGTAGGTAGATGTGTTTAGAGAGAGATAGAGTCATGTAGGTAGATGTGTTTAGAGAGAGATAGTGTCATGTAGGTAGGTAGATGTGTTTAGAGAGAGATAGTGTCATGTAGGTAGATGTGTTTAGAGAGAGATAGTGTCATGTAGGTAGGTAGATGTGTTTAGAGAGAGATAGTGTCATGTAGGTAGGTAGATGTGTTTAGAGAGAGATAGTGTCATGTAGGTAGATGTGTTTAGAGAGAGATAGTGTCATGTAGGTAGATGTGTTTAGAGAGAGATAGTGTCATGTAGGTAGATGTGTTTAGAGAGAGATAGTGTCATGTAGGTAGATGTGTTTAGAGAGAGATAGTGTCCTGTAGGTAGATGTGTTTAGAGAGAGATAGTGTCATGTAGGTAGATGTGTCTAGAGAGAGATAGTGTCATGTAGGTAGATGTGTTTAGAGAGAGATAGTGTCATGTAGGTAGATGTGTTTAGAGAGAGATAGTGTCATGTAGGTAGATGTGTTTAGAGAGAGATAGTGTCATGTAGGTAGATGTGTTTAGAGAGAAATAGTGTCATGTAGGTAGATGTGTTTAGAGAGAGATAGTGTCATGTAGGTAGATGTGTTTAGAGAGAGATAGTAACATGTAGGTAGATGTGTTTAGAGAGAGATAGTGTCATGTAGGTAGATGTGTTTAGAGAGAGATAGTGTCATGTAGGTAGATGTGTTTAGAGAGAGATAGTGTCATGTAGGTAGATGTGTTTAGAGAGAGATAGTGTCATGTAGGTAGATGTGTTTAGAGAGAGATAGTGTCATGTAGGTAGGTAGATGTGTTTAGAGAGAGATAGTGTCATGTAGGTAGGTAGATGTGTTTAGAGAGAGATAGTGTCATGTAGGTAGGTAGATGTGTTTAGAGAGAGATAGTGTCATGTAGGTAGATGTGTTTAGAGAGAGATAGTGTCATGTAGGTAGATGTGTTTAGAGAGAGATAGTGTCATGTAGGTAGATGTGTTTAGAGAGAGATAGTGTCCTGTAGGTAGATGTGTTTAGAGAGAGATAGTGTCATGTAGGTAGATGTGTCTAGAGAGAGATAGTGTCATGTAGGTAGATGTGTTTAGAGAGAGATAGTGTCATGTAGGTAGATGTGTTTAGAGAGAGATAGTGTCATGTAGGTAGATGTGTTTAGAGAGAGATAGTGTCATGTAGGTAGATGTGTTTAGAGAGAAATAGTGTCATGTAGGTAGATGTGTTTAGAGAGAGATAGTGTCATGTAGGTAGATGTGTTTAGAGAGAGATAGTAACATGTAGGTAGATGTGTTTAGAGAGAGATAGTGTCATGTAGGTAGATGTGTTTAGAGAGAGATAGTGTCATGTAGGTAGATGTGTTTAGAGAGAGATAGTGTCATGTAGGTAGATGTGTTTAGAGAGAGATAGTGTCATGTAGGTAGATGTGTTTAGAGAGAGATAGTGGCATGTAGGTAGATGTGTTTAGAGAGAGATAGTGGCATGTAGGTAGATGTGTTTAGAGAGAGATAGTGTCATGTAGGTAGATGTGTTTAGAGAGAGATAGTGTCATGTAGGTAGATGTGTTTAGAGAGAGATAGTGTTCATGTAGGTAGATGTGTTTAGAGAGAGATAGTGTCATGTAGGTAGATGTGTTTAGAGAGAGATAGTGTTCATGTAGGTAGATGTGTTTAGAGAGAGATAGTGTTCATGTAGGTATATGTGTTTAGAGAGAGATAGAGTCGTGTAGGTAGATGTGTTTAGAGAGAGATAGTGTCATGTAGGTAGATGTGTTTAGAGAGAGATAGTGTCATGTAGGTAGATGTGTTTAGAGAGAGATAGTGTCATGTAGGTAGATGTGTTTAGAGAGAGATAGTGTCATGTGGGTAGATGTGTTTAGAGAGAGATAGTGTCATGTAGGTAGATGTGTTTAGAGAGAGATAGTGTCATGTAGGTAGATGTGTTTAGAGAGAGATAGTGTCATGTAGGTAGATGTGTTTAGAGAGAGATAGAGTCATGTAGGTAGATGTGTTTAGAGAGAGATAGTGTCATGTAGGTAGGTAGATGTGTTTAGAGAGAGATAGTGTCATGTAGGTAGATGTGTTTAGAGAGAGATAGTGTCATGTAGGTAGGTAGATGTGTTTAGAGAGAGATAGTGTCATGTAGGTAGGTAGATGTGTTTAGAGAGAGATAGTGTCATGTAGGTAGATGTGTTTAGAGAGAGATAGTGTCATGTAGGTAGATGTGTTTAGAGAGAGATAGTGTCATGTAGGTAGATGTGTTTAGAGAGAGATAGTGTCATGTAGGTAGATGTGTTTAGAGAGAGATAGTGTCCTGTAGGTAGATGTGTTTAGAGAGAGATAGTGTCATGTAGGTAGATGTGTCTAGAGAGAGATAGTGTCATGTAGGTAGATGTGTTTAGAGAGAGATAGTGTCATGTAGGTAGATGTGTTTAGAGAGAGATAGTGTCATGTAGGTAGATGTGTTTAGAGAGAGATAGTGTCATGTAGGTAGATGTGTTTAGAGAGAAATAGTGTCATGTAGGTAGATGTGTTTAGAGAGAGATAGTGTCATGTAGGTAGATGTGTTTAGAGAGAGATAGTAACATGTAGGTAGATGTGTTTAGAGAGAGATAGTGTCATGTAGGTAGATGTGTTTAGAGAGAGATAGTGTCATGTAGGTAGATGTGTTTAGAGAGAGATAGTGTCATGTAGGTAGATGTGTTTAGAGAGAGATAGTGTCATGTAGGTAGATGTGTTTAGAGAGAGATAGTGTCATGTAGGTAGATGTGTTTAGAGAGAGATAGTGGCATGTAGGTAGATGTGTTTAGAGAGAGATAGTGTCATGTAGGTAGATGTGTTTAGAGAGAGATAGTGTCATGTAGGTAGGTAGATGTGTTTAGAGAGAGATAGTGTCATGTAGGTAGATGTATTTAGAGAGAGATAGTGTCATGTAGGTAGGTAGATGTGTTTAGAGAGAGATAGTGTCATGTAGGTAGGTAGATGTGTTTAGAGAGAGATAGTGTCATGTAGGTAGATGTGTTTAGAGAGAGATAGTGTCATGTAGGTAGGTAGATGTGTTTAGAGAGAGATAGTGTCATGTAGGTAGATGTGTTTAGAGAGAGATAGTGTCATGTAGGTAGATGTGTTTAGAGAGAGATAGTGTCATGTAGGTAGATGTGTTTAGAGAGAGATAGTGTCATGTAGGTAGATGTGTTTAGAGAGAGATAGTGTCCTGTAGGTAGATGTGTTTAGAGAGAGATAGTGTCATGTAGGTAGATGTGTCTAGAGAGAGATAGTGTCATGTAGGTAGATGTGTTTAGAGAGAGATAGTGTCATGTAGGTAGATGTGTTTAGAGAGAGATAGTGTCATGTAGGTAGATGTGTTTAGAGAGAGATAGTGTCATGTAGGTAGATGTGTTTAGAGAGAAATAGTGTCATGTAGGTAGATGTGTTTAGAGAGAGATAGTGTCATGTAGGTAGATGTGTTTAGAGAGAGATAGTAACATGTAGGTAGATGTGTTTAGAGAGAGATAGTGTCATGTAGGTAGATGTGTTTAGAGAGAGATAGTGTCATGTAGGTAGATGTGTTTAGAGAGAGATAGTGTCATGTAGGTAGATGTGTTTAGAGAGAGATAGTGTCATGTAGGTAGATGTGTTTAGAGAGAGATAGTGTCATGTAGGTAGATGTGTTTAGAGAGAGATAGTGGCATGTAGGTAGATGTGTTTAGAGAGAGATAGTGTCATGTAGGTAGATGTGTTTAGAGAGAGATAGTGGCATGTAGGTAGATGTGTTTAGAGAGAGATAGTGGCATGTAGGTAGATGTGTTTAGAGAGAGATAGTGGCATGTATGTAGATGTGTTTAGAGAGAGATAGTGGCATGTAGTTAGATGTGTTTAGAGAGAGATAGTGTCATGTAGGTAGATGTGTTTAGAGAGAGATAGTGTCATGTAGGTAGATGTGTTTAGAGAGAGATAGTGTCATGTAGGTAGATGTGTTTAAAGAGAGATAGTGTCATGTAGGTAGATGTGTTTAGAGAGAGATAGTGTCATGTAGGTAGATGTGTTTAGAGAGAGATAGTGTCATGTAGGTAGATGTGTTTAGAGAGAGATAGTGTCATGTAGGTAGATGTGTTTAGAGAGAGATAGAGTCATGTAGGTAGATGTGTTTAGAGAGAGATAGTGTCATGTAGGTAGATGTGTTTAGAGAGAGATAGTGGCATGTAGGTAGATGTGTTTAGAGAGAGATAGAGTCATGTAGGTAGATGTGTTTAGAGAGAGATAGAGTCATGTAGGTAGATGTGTTTAGAGAGAGATAGTGTCATGTAGGTAGATGTGTTTAGAGAGAGATAGAGTCATGTAGGTAGATGTGTTTAGAGAGAGATAGTGTCATGTAGGTAGATGTGTTTAGAGAGAGATAGTGTCATGTAGTTAGATGTGTTTAGAGAGAGATAGTGTCATGTAGGTAGATGTGTCTAGAGAGAGATAGTGTCATGTAGGTAGATGTGTCTAGAGAGAGATCGTGTCATGTAGGTAGGTAGATGTGTTTAGAGAGAGATAGTGTCATGTAGGTAGATGTGTTTAGAGAGAGATAGTGGCATGTAGGTAGATGTGTTTAGAGAGAGATAGAGTCATGTAGGTAGATGTGTTTAGAGAGAGATAGTGTCATGTAGGTAGGTAGATGTGTTTAGAGAGAGATAGTGTCATGTAGGTAGATGTGTTTAGAGAGAGATAGTGTCATGTAGGTAGGTAGATGTGTTTAGAGAGAGATAGTGTCATGTAGGTAGGTAGATGTGTTTAGAGAGAGATAGTGTCATGTAGGTAGATGTGTTTAGAGAGAGATAGTGTCATGTAGGTAGATGTGTTTAGAGAGAGATAGTGTCATGTAGGTAGATGTGTTTAGAGAGAGATAGTGGCATGTAGGTAGATGTGTTTAGAGAGAGATAGTGTCCTGTAGGTAGATGTGTTTAGAGAGAGATAGTGTCATGTAGGTAGATGTGTCTAGAGAGAGATAGTGTCATGTAGGTAGATGTGTTTAGAGAGAGATAGTGTCATGTAGGTAGATGTGTTTAGAGAGAGATAGTGTCATGTAGGTAGATGTGTTTAGAGAGAGATAGTGGCATGTAGGTAGATGTGTTTAGAGAGAGATAGTGGCATGTAGGTAGATGTGTTTAGAGAGAGATAGTGGCATGTATGTAGATGTGTTTAGAGAGAGATAGTGGCATGTAGTTAGATGTGTTTAGAGAGAGATAGTGTCATGTAGGTAGATGTGTTTAGAGAGAGATAGTGTCATGTAGGTAGATGTGTTTAGAGAGAGATAGTGTCATGTAGGTAGATGTGTTTAAAGAGAGATAGTGTCATGTAGGTAGATGTGTTTAGAGAGAGATAGTGTCATGTAGGTAGATGTGTTTAGAGAGAGATAGTGTCATGTAGGTAGATGTGTTTAGAGAGAGATAGTGTCATGTAGGTAGATGTGTTTAGAGAGAGATAGAGTCATGTAGGTAGATGTGTTTAGAGAGAGATAGTGTCATGTAGGTAGATGTGTTTAGAGAGAGATAGTGGCATGTAGGTAGATGTGTTTAGAGAGAGATAGAGTCATGTAGGTAGATGTGTTTAGAGAGAGATAGAGTCATGTAGGTAGATGTGTTTAGAGAGAGATAGTGTCATGTAGGTAGATGTGTTTAGAGAGAGATAGTGTCATGTAGTTAGATGTGTTTAGAGAGAGATAGTGTCATGTAGGTAGATGTGTCTAGAGAGAGATAGTGTCATGTAGGTAGATGTGTCTAGAGAGAGATCGTGTCATGTAGGTAGGTAGATGTGTTTAGAGAGAGATAGTGTCATGTAGGTAGATGTGTTTAGAGAGAGATAGTGGCATGTAGGTAGATGTGTTTAGAGAGAGATAGAGTCATGTAGGTAGATGTGTTTAGAGAGAGATAGTGTCATGTAGGTAGGTAGATGTGTTTAGAGAGAGATAGTGTCATGTAGGTAGATGTGTTTAGAGAGAGATAGTGTCATGTAGGTAGGTAGATGTGTTTAGAGAGAGATAGTGTCATGTAGGTAGGTAGATGTGTTTAGAGAGAGATAGTGTCATGTAGGTAGATGTGTTTAGAGAGAGATAGTGTCATGTAGGTAGATGTGTTTAGAGAGAGATAGTGTCATGTAGGTAGATGTGTTTAGAGAGAGATAGTGGCATGTAGGTAGATGTGTTTAGAGAGAGATAGTGTCCTGTAGGTAGATGTGTTTAGAGAGAGATAGTGTCATGTAGGTAGATGTGTCTAGAGAGAGATAGTGTCATGTAGGTAGATGTGTTTAGAGAGAGATAGTGTCATGTAGGTAGATGTGTTTAGAGAGAGATAGTGTCATGTAGGTAGATGTGTTTAGAGAGAGATAGTGTCATGTAGGTAGATGTGTTTAGAGAGAAATAGTGTCATGTAGGTAGATGTGTTTAGAGAGAGATAGTGTCATGTAGGTAGATGTGTTTAGAGAGAGATAGTAACATGTAGGTAGATGTGTTTAGAGAGAGATAGTGTCATGTAGGTAGATGTGTTTAGAGAGAGAGATAGTGTCATGTAGGTAGATGTGTTTAGAGAGAGATAGTGTCATGTAGGTAGATGTGTTTAGAGATAGATAGTGTCATGTAGGTAGATGTGTTTAGAGAGAGATAGTGGCATGTAGGTAGATGTGTTTAGAGAGAGATAGTGTCATGTAGGTAGATGTGTTTAGAGAGAGATAGTGTCATGTAGGTAGATGTGTTTAGAGAGAGATAGTGTCATGTAGGTAGATGTGTTTAGAGAGAGATAGTGTCATGTAGGTAGATGTGTTTAGAGAGAGATAGTGTCATGTAGGTAGATGTGTTTAGAGAGAGATAGTGTCATGTAGGTAGATGTGTTTAGAGAGAGATAGTGTCATGTAGGTAGATGTGTTTAGAGAGAGATAGAGTCATGTAGGTAGATGTGTTTAGAGAGAGATAGTGTCATGTAGGTAGATGTGTTTAGAGAGAGATAGTGTCATGTAGGTAGATGTGTTTAGAGAGAGATAGTGTCATGTAGGTAGGTAGATGTGTTTAGAGAGAGATAGTGTCATGTAGGTAGATGTGTTTAGAGAGAGATAGTGTCATGTAGGTAGATGTGTTTAGAGAGAGATATTGTCATGTAGGTAGGTAGATGTGTTTAGAGAGAGATAGTGTCATGTAGGTAGATGTGTCTAGAGAGAGATAATGTCATGTAGGTAGATGTGTCTAGAGAGAGATCGTGTCATGTAGGTAGGTAGATGTGTTTAGAGAGAGATAGTGTCATGTAGGTAGATGTGTTTAGAGAGAGATAGTGTCATGTAGGTAGATGTGTTTAGAGAGAGATAGTGTCATGTAGGTAGATGTGTTTAGAGAGAGATAGTGTCATGTAGGTAGATGTGTTTAGAGAGAGATAGTGTCATGTAGGAAGATGTGTTTAGAGAGAGATAGTGTCATGTAGGTCGATGTGTTTAGAGAGAGATAGTGTCATGTAGGTAGATGTGTTTAGAGAGAGATAGTGTCATGTAGGTAGATGTGTTTAGAGAGAGATAGTGTCATGTAGGTAGATGTGTTTAGAGAGAGATAGTGTCATGTAGGTAGATGTGTTTAGAGAGAGATAGTAACATGTAGGTAGATGTGTTTAGAGAGAGATAGTGTCATGTAGGTAGATGTGTTTAGAGAGAGATAGTGTCATGTAGGTAGATGTGTTTAGAGAAAGATAGTGTCATGTAGGTAGATGTGTTTAGAGAGAGATAGTGTCATGTAGGTAGATGTGTTTAGAGAGAGATAGTGGCATGTAGGTAGATGTGTTTAGAGAGAGATAGTGGCATGTATGTAGATGTGTTTAGAGAGAGATAGTGTCATGTAGGTAGATGTGTTTAGAGAGAGATAGTGGCATGTAGGTAGATGTGTTTAGAGAGAGATAGAGTCATGTAGGTAGATGTGTTTAGAGAGAGATAGTGTCATGTAGGTAGGTAGATGTGTTTAGAGAGAGATAGTGTCATGTAGGTAGATGTGTTTAGAGAGAGATAGTGGCATGTAGGTAGATGTGTTTAGAGAGAGATAGTGTCATGTAGGTAGATGTGTTTAGAGAGAGATAGTGTCATGTAGGTAGATGTGTTTAGAGAGGGATAGTGTCATGTAGGTAGATGTGTTTAGAGAGAGATAGTGTCATGTAGGTAGATGTGTTTAGAGAGAGATAGTGTCATGTAGGTAGATGTGTTTAGAGAGAGATAGTGTCATGTAGGTAGATGTGTTTAGAGAGAGATAGTGGCATGTAGGTAGATGTGTTTAGAGAGAGATAGAGTCATGTAGGTAGATGTGTTTAGAGAGAGATAGTGTCATGTAGGTAGATGTGTTTAGAGAGAGATAGTGTCATGTAGGTAGATGTGTTTAGAGAGAGATAGTGTCATGTAGGTAGATGTGTTTAGAGAGAGATAGTGTCATGTAGGTAGATGTGTTTAGAGAGAGATAGTGTCATGTAGGTAGATGTGTTTAGAGAGAGATAGAGTCATGTAGGTAGATGTGTTTAGAGAGAGATAGTGTCATGTAGGTAGATGTGTTTAGAGAGAGATAGAGTCATGTAGGTAGATGTGTTTAGAGAGAGATAGTGTCATGTAGGTAGATGTGTTTAGAGAGAGATAGTGTCATGTAGGTAGATGTGTTTAAAGAGAGATAGTGTCATGTAGGTAGGTAGATGTGTTTAGAGAGAGATAGTGTCATGTAGGTAGATGTGTTTAGAGAGAGATAGTGTCATGTAGGTAGATGTGTTTAGAGAGAGATATTGTCATGTAGGTAGGTAGATGTGTTTAGAGAGAGATAGTGTCATGTAGGTAGATGTGTCTAGAGAGAGATAGTGTCATGTAGGTAGATGTGTTTAGAGAGAGATATTGTCATGTAGGTAGGTAGATGTGTTTAGAGAGAGATAGTGTCATGTAGGTAGATGTGTCTAGAGAGAGATAGTGTCATGTAGGTAGATGTGTCTAGAGAGAGATCGTGTCATGTAGGTAGGTAGATGTGTTTAGAGAGAGATAGTGTCATGTAGGTAGATGTGTTTAGAGAGAGATAGTGTCATGTAGGTAGGTAGATGTGTTTAGAGAGAGATAGTGTCATGTAGGTAGATGTGTTTAGAGAAAGATAGTGTCATGTAGGTAGATGTGTTTAGAGAGAGATAGTGTCATGTAGGTAGATGTGTTTAGAGAGAGATAGTGTCATGTAGGTAGATGTGTTTAGAGAGAGATGGTGTCATGTAGGTAGATGTGTTTAGAGAGAGATAGTGTCATGTAGGTAGATGTGTTTAGAGAGAGATAGTGTCATGTAGGTAGATGTGTTTAGAGAGAGATAGTGTCATGTAGGTAGATGTGTTTAGAGAGAGATAGAGTCATGTAGGTAGATGTGTTTAGAGAGAGATGGTGTCATGTAGGTAGATGTGTTTAGAGAGAGATAGTGTCATGTAGGTAGATGTGTTTAGAGAGAGATAGTGTCATGTAGGTAGATGTGTTTAGAGAGAGATAGTGTCATGTAGGTAGATGTGTTTAGAGAGAGATAGAGTCATGTAGGTAGATGTGTTTAGAGAGAGATAGTGTCATGTAGGTAGATGTGTTTAGAGAGAGATAGAGTCATGTAGGTAGATGTGTTTAGAGAGAGATAGTGTCATGTAGGTATATGTGTTTAGAGAGAGATAGTGTCATGTAGGTAGATGTGTTTAGAGAGAGATAGTGTCATGTAGGTAGATGTGTTTAGAGAGAGATAGTAACATGTAGGTAGATGTGTTTAGAGAGAGATAGTGTCATGTAGGTAGATGTGTTTAGAGAGAGATAGTGGCATGTAGGTAGATGTGTTTAGAGAGAGATAGTGGCATGTAGGTAGATGTGTTTAGAGAGAGATAGTGGCATGTAGGTAGATGTGTTTAGAGAGAGATAGTGGCATGTAGGTAGATGTGTTTAGAGAGAGATAGTGGCATGTAGGTAGATGTGTTTAGAGAGAGATAGTGTCATGTAGGTAGATGTGTTTAGAGAGAGATAGTGTCATGTAGGTAGATGTGTTTAGAGAGAGATAGTGTCATGTAGGTAGATGTGTTTAGAGAGAGATAGTGTCATGTAGGTAGATGTGTTTAGAGAGAGATAGTGTCATGTAGGTAGATGTGTTTAGAGAGAGATAGTGTCATGTAGGTAGATGTGTTTAGAGAGAGATAGTGTCATGTAGGTAGATGTGTTTAGAGAGAGATAGTGGCATGTAGGTAGATGTGTTTAGAGAGAGATAGAGTCATGTAGGTAGATGTGTTTAGAGAGAGATAGTGTCATGTAGGTAGATGTGTTTAGAGAGAGATAGTGTCATGTAGGTAGATGTGTTTAGAGAGAGATAGAGTCATGTAGGTAGATGTGTTTAGAGAGAGATAGTGTCATGTAGGTAGATGTGTTTAGAGAGAGATAGTGTCATGTAGGTAGATGTGTTTAGAGAGAGATAGTGTCATGTAGGTAGATGTGTTTAGAGAGAGATAGTGTCATGTAGGTAGATGTGTTTAGAGAGAGATAGTGTCATGTAGGTAGATGTGTTTAGAGAGAGATAGTGTCATGTAGGTAGATGTGTTTAGAGAGAGATAGTGTCATGTAGGTAGATGTGTTTAGAGAGAGATAGAGTCATGTAGGTAGATGTGTTTAGAGAGAGATAGTGTCATGTAGGTAGATGTGTTTAGAGAGAGATAGAGTCATGTAGGTAGATGTGTTTAGAGAGAGATAGTGTCATGTAGGTAGATGTGTTTAGAGAGAGATAGTGTCATGTAGGTAGATGTGTTTAGAGAGAGATAGTGTCATGTAGGTAGGTAGATGTGTTTAGAGAGAGATAGTGTCATGTAGGTAGATGTGTTTAGAGAGAGATAGTGTCATGTAGGTAGATGTGTTTAGAGAGAGATATTGTCATGTAGGTAGGTAGATGTGTTTAGAGAGAGATAGTGTCATGTAGGTAGATGTGTCTAGAGAGAGATAGTGTCATGTAGGTAGATGTGTCTAGAGAGAGATCGTGTCATGTAGGTAGGTAGATGTGTTTAGAGAGAGATAGTGTCATGTAGGTAGATGTGTTTAGAGAGAGATAGAGTCATGTAGGTAGATGTGTTTAGAGAGAGATAGTGTCATGTAGGTAGGTAGATGTGTTTAGAGAGAGATAGTGTCATGTAGCTAGATGTGTTTAGAGAGAGATAGTGTCATGTAGGTAGATGCGTTTAGAGAGAGATAGTGTCATGTAGGTAGGTAGATGTGTTTAGAGAGAGATAGTGTCATGTAGGTAGATGTGTCTAGAGAGAGATAGTGTCATGTAGGTAGATGTGTTTAGAGAGAGATAGTGTCATGTAGGTAGATGTGTTTAGAGAGAGATAGTGTCATGTAGGTAGATGTGTTTAGAGAGAGATAGTGTCATGTAGGTAGATGTGTTTAGAGAGAGATAGTGTCATGTAGGTAGATGTGTTTAGAGAGAGATAGAGTCATGTAGGTAGATGTGTTTAGAGAGAGATAGTGTCATGTAGGTAGATGTGTTTAGAGAGAGATAGAGTCATGTAGGTAGATGTGTTTAGAGAGAGATAGTGTCATGTAGGTAGATGTGTTTAGAGAGAGATAGTGTCATGTAGGTAGATGTGTTTAGAGAGAGATAGTGTCATGTAGGTAGATGTGTTTAGAGAGAGATAGTGTCATGTAGGTAGATGTGTTTAGAGAGAGATAGTGTCATGTAGGTAGATGTGTTTAGAGAGAGATAGTGTCATGTAGGTAGATGTGTTTAGAGAGAGATAGTGTCATGTAGGTAGATGTGTTTAGAGAGAGATAGTAACATGTAGGTAGATGTGTTTAGAGAGAGATAGTGTCATGTAGGTAGATGTGTTTAGAGAGAGATAGTGTCATGTAGGTAGATGTTTAGAGAGAGATAGTGTCATGTGGGTAGATGTGTTTAGAGAGAGATAGTGTCATGTAGGTAGATGTGTTTAGAGAGAGATAGTGTCATGTAGGTAGATGTTTAGAGAGAGATAGTGTCATGTAGGTAGATGTTTAGAGAGAGATAGTGTCATGTAGGTAGATGTGTTTAGAGAGAGATAGTGTCATGTAGGTAGATGTTTAGAGAGAGATAGTGTCATGTAGGTAGATGTTTAGAGAGAGATAGTGTCATGTAGGTAGATGTTTAGAGAGAGATAGTGTCATGTAGGTAGATGTTTAGAGAGAGATAGAGTCATGTAGGTAGATGTGTTTAGAGAGAGATAGTGTCATGTAGGTAGATGTGTTTAGAGAGAGATAGAGTCATGTAGGTAGATGTGTTTAGAGAGAGATAGTGTCATGTAGGTAGATGTGTTTAGAGAGAGATAGTGTCATGTAGGTAGATGTGTTTAGAGAGAGATAGAGTCATGTAGGTAGATGTTTAGAGAGAGATAGTGTCATGTAGGTAGATGTGTTTAGAGAGAGATAGAGTCATGTAGGTAGATGTGTTTAGAGAGAGATAGTGTCATGTAGGTAGATGTGTTTAGAGAGAGATAGTGTCATGTAGGTAGATGTGTTTAGAGAGAGATAGTGTCATGTAGGTAGATGTGTTTAGAGAGAGATAGAGTCATGTAGGTAGATGTGTTTAGAGAGAGATAGTGTCATGTAGGTAGATGTTTAGAGAGAGATAGTGTCATGTAGGTAGATGTGTTTAGAGAGAGATAGAGTCATGTAGGTAGATGTTTAGAATGTACATGGAACAACAACAACAATCTGTAAAAAACAAAGTTTATTTTTGGATGGGCCAATACAAATAAAATATATATTTTTTTCATTGATGTAAATACATTTGACCTTCATGCTTATCGGTTTATAGGTTAATTTACAGTACCAGTCAAAGGTTTGGACACACCTACTCATTTAAGGTAATCTGATGCAGCACTCCAGTCTCCTTCTTGGTCAAATAGCCCTTACACAGCCTGGAGGTGTGTTGGGTCATTGTCCTGTTGAAAAACAAATGATAGTTCCACTAAGTGCAAACCAGATGGGATGGCGTATCGCTGCAGACTGCTGTGGTAGCCATGCTGGTTAAGTGTGTCTTGAATTCTAAATAAATCACTGACAGTGTTGCCAGCAAAGCACCCCCACACCATCACACCTCCTCCTCCATGCTTCACGGTGGGAAATGCACATGCAGAGATCATCCGTTCTGCGTCTCACAAAGACACGGCGGTTGGAACCAAAAATCTAAAATTTCGACTCATCAGACCAATGGACAGATTTCCACCGGTCTAATGTCCATTGCTCGTTTTTCTTGGCCTAAGCAAGTCTTTTCTTCTTATTGGGCTAGGGGGCAGTATTTTGACATCTGGATGAAAAGCGTGCCAAAAGTAAACTGCCTGTTACTCAGGCCCAGAAGCTAGGATATGCATATAATTGGTAGATTTTGATAGAAAACACTCTAAAGTTTCTAAAACTGTTAAAATAATGTCTGTGAGTATAACAAAACTGATAAACCCGAGGACAAACCATAAAAAAAATAAAAAAATTCAGCCTATCACTGTTTCCAATGGCTGTCATGTTTATTATGAGGCGAAAACCTCCCAGATTGCAGTTCGTAGGGCTTCCACTAGATGTCAACAGTCTTTTGAAAGAGTTTCAGGTTTGAGTTTGGAAAAATGAGCTAGAATTTGTAGTTTTTCTAAGTGGCTCCCATTTTGGCTGTAGTGTTTTCATGCGCGTGGATGAGAGGGCGTTCTTTGTTTATCTCCGGGTAAAGACAATAACGATTCTCCGCCTTAAATTTTATCGTTTATTTACGTATTAGGGTACCTAAGGTTTGATTATAAACGTTGTTTGACTTGTTTGGAGAAGTTTATTGGTAACGTTTGGGATTCATTTTGTATGCATTTTGATGGAGGGAAACTGGGTGGATTATTGACTGAACCGCGTCAGCTAAACTGAGTTTTTGGGGAATAAAAGAAGGACATTATCGAACAAAAGGACCATTTGTGATGTAGCTGGGACCTTTTGGAGTGCCAACAGAAGAAGATCTTCAAAGGTAAGGCATATATTATATCGCTATTTCTGACTTTCGTGGCGCACCTGCCTGGTTGAAAAATGTTTTTCATGCTTTTGTGTGCGGGGCGCTGTCCTCAGATAATCGCATGGTGTGCTTTCGCCGCAAAGCCTTTGTGAAATCTGAAACAGCGGCTGGATTAGTTAAGCTTTATTTTGATGTATGACCCTTGTATTTTCAAGAATGTTAAATATTTATATTTCTGTAAAAAAAAAATCGCGCTCTGCAATTTCACCGGATGTTGTCGAGGTGGGTCGCTAGCAGAACGCCTGCGCCAGAAAGGTTTCTTTAGTAGTGGTTTCTTTGCAGCAATTCGACCATGAAGACCTGCTTCACGCAGTCTCCTCTGAACAGTTGATGTTGAGATGTGTTTGTTACTTGAACTCTGTGAAGCATTTATTTGGGCTGCAATTTCTGAGGCTGGTAACTCTAATGACCTTATCCTCAGCAGAGGTAACTCTGGGTCTTCCTTTCCAGTGGCGGTCCTCATGAGAGCCAGTTTCATCATAGTGCTTGATGGTTTTTGCAACTTCACTTGAAGAAACTTTAAAAGTTCTTGAAATCTTCCAGATTGACAGACCTTCATGTCTTAAAGTAACGATGGACTGTCGTTTCTCTTTGCTTATTTGAGCCGTTCTTTCCATAATATGGACTTGGCCTTTTACCAAATAGGGCTATCTTCTGTATACCACCCCTACCTTGTCACAACACAACTGATTGGCTCAAACGCATTAAGAAGGAAGGAAATTCCACAAATTAACTTTTAACAAGGCACACCTGTTAATTGAAATGCATTCCAGGTGACTAACCCATGAAGATGGTTGAGAGAATGCCAAGAGTGTGCAAAGCTGTCATCAAGGTAAAGAGTGGCTACTTTGAAGAATCTCAAATATAAAATATATTTGGATTTGTTTAACACTTTTTTTTTGGTTCCTACATGATTCCATGTGTTATTTCATAGTTTCGATGTCTTCACTATTATTCTACAATGTAGAAAATAGTAAAAATAAAGAAAAACCCTTGAATGAGTAGGTGTTTCCTAACTTCTGACTGGTACTGTACATCATTTAGTGGAACTTAATTGGCGCGTGTGAATTTCCTTTAGTCATCGTGTATCTTATTTATCACACAGCGTACAGAGCCTATTTTGCGTGGAATATCACATCAATGCTAGAGCTGCTGCTCGGCTGGTTGCTGCTAGAGTGAAACGTGCTTTATACAATATAAACCCAGGCATTGGGCTACAATTCTAAATTGAATTGCGTTGTCAAAAACTGTTTTGATGGCCACGATGAAAAAGTGCTACCGTAACACTCAAAATGGCCGCTGGGTCCACCCAACATGGAATGTTGACTTGAATAGGACTGTTCACTCTAAACTTAACACCCCACTGAGATTGACCTAATTAGCAACGTCCTGGAAGTAGGAAGGAGAGGGATTTTAAATGGTAAATGACAGAACATGGCTGTCACTATAGATTTAGACAATTGCTTGTGCTCAGGTTCTTCTCTATGGGCTGTAGCGTCTAAAAAGCAGAGCGATGACGGAGATGAACATAATTACTTGGAGTCGGAAAAAAATACTTGAATGTCGAAGTTTTAGATTACGTAGTTACGCGCACCTGCGCCTCATTGAACCCAACTGAAATCTATCGCTATTTGATTGGCTCCCCTTTATCTGTCTGTTCCTTCTGTTTCGTCCCCGTGTCTGCATTGATGTCGTTACTTTTACCCCTCCCCAGACGCTGTTCCTTCTGCTTCATCCCCGTGTCTGCATTGATGTCGTTACTTTTACCCCTCCCCAGACGCTGTTCCTGTCCTGTTTCATGTATGTTACATATTAAAAGTTCTCTCTGTACCTGATTCCTGTCTCCAGCGTCGATCCACGCACTACTAGGCTTAGTAGCTCTAAAGGCTTTTTATTAGAGTGTGTGTGCGTGTGCGTGTGTGTGTGTGCTGCATGTGCTGCATGCTTAGTAGTTGTGTCTGTGTCTCCACTTCAGATCTCATCTGAAAACAGTGACCTAGATATCATCTCCCAGAGCAGATAAAACTATTCCGTCTGAAAGACCAGAGAGACCATCAATCTGTTCACTTCTGAAAGACCAGAGACCATCAATATGTTCTCTTCTGAAAGACCAGAGACCATCAATCTGTTCTCTTCTGAAAGACCAGAGACCAGAGAGACCATCAATCTGTTCTCTTCTGAAAGACCAGAGAGACCATCAATCTGTTCTCTTCTGAAAGACCAGAGACCATCAATCTGTTCTCTTCTGAAAGACCAGAGAGACCATCAATCTGTTCTCTTCTGAAAGACCAGAGAGACCATCAATATGTTATCTTCTGAAAGACCAGAGACCAGAGAGACCATCAATCTGTTCTCTTCTGAAAGACCAGAGAGACCATCAATATGTTATCTTCTGAAAGACCAGAGAGACCATCAATCTGTTCTCTTCTGAAAGACCAGAGAGACCATCAATCTGTTCTCTTCTGAAAGACCAGAGAGACCATCAATCTGTTCTCTTCTGAAAGACCAGAGACCAGAGAGACCATCAATCTGTTCTCTTCTGAAAGACCAGAGAGACCATCAATCTGTTCTCTTCTGAAAGACCAGAGACCAGAGAGACCATCATTCTGTTCTCTTCTGAAAGACCAGAGAGACCATCAATATGTTCTCTTCTGAAAGACCAGAGAGACCATCAATATGTTCTCTTCTGAAAGACCAGAGACCAGAGAGACCATCAATCTGTTCTCTTCTGAAAGACCAGAGACCAGAGAGACCATCAATCTGTTCTCTTCTGCAAGTCGGGATGAAGCTCCTTCTCCTCAGATCTGGGTTCAAATACTACTTTAAATCATTTCTAATTACTTGAGCTTGCTGTTTGCAATGAACCAATGGAAACATGAAAACACCCGCACCACACCTATCAGGTCTGCTTTTCCTACGTTTCACGGACAAGTCTACACCTGTTGTATTCGGTGCACTTTACAAATAACATTTGATTTGATTGTCAGACCGCTAACACACACCATTCAATGGAACACAAAACACACCATGAGAAAATAGTGGAACCCTTACGTGGTCGATATCAGTACAGGGTTGTATTTATTATTTATTTATTTATTTATTATGTATTATGTATTTATTCTGAATCGCCCAATGGCTTAAACATATCTCCTTTTCCATATGAATAACTAGAATCATAAAGTTTCCCGAAGCAAGTTCCACTAAGGCTTAAACATTCTGCTTAGCCAGATGTCTTCTTTAATCTGATAGTCAGATTGAATGTGACTGTTCGTTTGTTCATGCATAGTGTGATAAAACTGTGTGATGAGTAGCAGCAGTAATGATTGTGTATGAACCCATATGTGATCATATCTGATCACATCACAGTAGGCAAACTGTTATATGAGTCAGACTGGAATGTGTTATAAACACTGGCCCTCCAATTAACTGTTATATAAGTCAGGCTGTAACGTGTTATAAACAGTGTTATAAACACTGGCCCTTCAATTAACTGTTATATGAGTCAGGCTGTAACCTGTTATAAACACTGGAGCTCCAATGAACTGTTATATGAGTCAGGCTGTAACCTGTTATAAACACTGGAGCTCCAATGAACTGTTATGAGTCAGGCTGTAACCTGTTATAAACACTGGACTCCAATTAACTGTTATGAGTCAGGCTGTAACGTGTTATAAACAGTTATAAACACTGGCCCTCCAATTAACTGCTATGAGTCAGGCTGTAACGTGTTATAAACACTGGCCCTCCAATTAACTGCTATGAGTCAGGCTGTAACATGCTATACAGTGGCTTGCGAAAGTATTCACCCCACTTGGCATTTTTCCTATTTTGTTGCCGTACAACCTGTAATTCAAATTGATTTGTTGGGGTTTGTATCATTTGATTTACACAACATGCCTACCACTTTGAAGATGCAAAATATATTTTATTGTGAAACAAGAAATAAGACCAAAAAACAGAACTTGAGCGTGCATAACTATTCACCCCCCCAAAGTCAATACTTTGTAGAGACACCTTCTTTAGCAATTACAGCTGCAAGTCTCTTGGGATATGTCTCTATACGCTTGGCACATCTAGCCACTGGGATTTTTGCCCATTCTTCAAGGCAAAACTGCTCCAGCTCCTTCAAGTTGGATGGGTTCTGCTGGTGTATAACAATCATACAATCATACAATCATAAGTCATACCACAGATTCTCAATTGGATTGATGTCTGGGCTTTGACTAGGCCACTCCAAGACATTTAAATGTTTCCCCTTAAACCACTCGAGTGTTGCTTTAGCAGTATGCTTAGGGTCATTGTCCTGCTGGAAGGTGAACCTCCGTCCCAGTCTTAAATCTTTGGAAGACTGAAACAGGTTTCCCTCAAGAATTTCCCTGTATTTAGCAACATCCATCATTCCTTCAATTCTGACCAGTTTCCCAGTCCCTGCCAATGAAAAACATCCCCACAGCATGATGCTGCCACCACCATGCTTCACTGTGGGGATGGTGTTCTCGGGGTGATGAGAGGTGTTGGGTTTGCACCAGACATAGCATTTTCCTTGATATCCACAAAGCTCAATTTTAGACTCATCTGACCAGAGTACCTTCTTCCATATTTTTGGGGAGTCTCCCACATTCATTTTGGCGAACACCAAATGTGTTTGCTTATTTTTTTCTTTAAGCAATGGCTTTTTTTCTGGCCACTCTTCCATAAAGCCCAGCTCTGTGGAGTGTACGGCATAAAGTGGTCCTATGGACAGATACTCCAATCTCCGCTGTGGAGCGTTGCAGCTCCTTCAGGGTTATCTTTGGTCTCTTTGTTGCCTCTCTGATTAATGCCCTCCTTGCCTGGTCTGTGAGTTTTGATGGACAGCCCTCTCCTGGCAGGTTTGTTGTGGTGCCATATTCGTTCAATTTTTTAACAATGGATTTAAATGGTGCTCTGTGGGATTTTCAAAGTTCCTGATATTTTTTCATAACCCAACCCTGATCTGTACTTCTCCACAACTTTGTCCCTGACCTGTTTGGAGAGCTCCTTGGTCTTCATGGTGCCACTTGCTTGATGGTGCCTCTTGCTTAGTGGTGTTGCAGACTCTGGGGCCTTTCAGAACAGAATATACTGAGATCATGTGACAGATCATGTAATACTTAGATTGCACAGACTGCTTAGACTGCTCGTTCTGTGCATGCTATCCTGCAAGACAGGAATGTCAGTGTTCTGCCATGGCACATCTGTGACCTGTTGGATTGGAGGGTGAGGGCTAGGGCCGTTCCCCCCAGAAATATCCGGGAACTTGCAGGTGCCTTGGTGGAAGAGTGGGGTAACATCTCTTGGTCCCGTGTGGCTCAGTTGGTAGAGCATGGCGCTTGCAACGCCAGGGTTGTGGGTTCATTCCCCACGGGGGGACCAGGATGAATATGTATGAACTTTCCAATTTGTAAGTCGCTCTGGATAAGAGCGTCTGCTAAATGACTTAAATGTAAATGTAAATCTCACAGCAAGAACTGGCAAATCTGGTGCAAAAAAAGAAACGTCCTCTCACCGCCAACTGCGTTTATTTTAAGCAAACTTAACATGTGTAAATATTTGTATGAACATAACAAGATTCAACAACTGAGACATAAACTGAACAAGTTCCACCGACATGTGACTAACACACACACACAAAGTGTCCCTGAACAAAGGGGTGGGGGGTCAAAATCAAAAGTAACAGTCAGTATCTGGTGTGGCCACTAGCTGCATTAAGTACAGCAGTGCATATTTTCCTCATGGACTGCTGCGTTTAAATAGGGCAGGTAATCAAGGAGGTGATGGAGTCACAGCTTTCGCTGTAAAGCTTTTTTGAAATCTGACACAGCGGTTGCATTAAGGAGGAAATATATCTTTAATTCCATGCATAACACTTGTATTTTCATCAACATTTATGATGAGTATTTCTGTAAATTGATGTGGCTCTCTGCAAAATCACCGGATGTTTTGGAAGCAAAACATTACTGAACATAACGCATCAATGTAAACTGAAATTGTTGGATATAAATATGAACTTTATCGAACAAAACATACATGTATTGTGTAACATGAAGTCCTATGAGTGCCATCTGATGAAGATCATCAAAAGTTAGTGATTCATTTTATCTCTATTTCTGCTTTTTGTAACTCGTCTCTTTGGCTGGAAAAATGGCTGTGTTTTTTGTGACTAGGCACTGACCTAACATAATCGCATGGTATGCTTTCGTCGTAAAGCCTTTTTGAAATTGGACACTGTGGTGGGATTAACAACAAGTGTATCTTTAAAATTATGTATATATAATACTTGTTTGTTTGTGGAATTTTAATTATGAGATTTCTGTTGTTTGAATTTGGCACCCTGAATGAAGTGAGCGGCCTTGGAAAACCGGACGACCACAGACAGGATGGCAGTGTTGCCCTCAGAGACCCTTGACGAAATCCAGGGATATGTGGGACCAGGGACGGTGAGGGACAGGCAGTGGTTGCAGAAGACCAGCCGGAGTTTGGCGAGGAGTCTTATTCTGACCGTGCAGGCGGAGACAAACGCGGCGACATCCGGAACCATTGTAGGCCACCAAAAGCGTTGTCGCATGAAGGCCAGGGTCCGACGGGAGCATTGGTGGCAGGCAAGCCTGGAGGAATGGGCCCACTCCAGGACCGCAGAGCGGACAGCGTCAGGGACAACATCCGATTATCAGGGCCACCCCCAGGGTTCGGCTGGGACTGCTGCACCTCCCGGACCTGTTTCCCTGTACCCCAGATGAGTGCCGTCACCAGACACGAGGTGGGAAGGATGGTCTTGGGCTCTGGGGTGTTACCCGTGGGGCTATAGCGGCGAGATAGTGCAACCAGCTTGACGTTCTTGGATCACGGACAGTACGAGAGGGAGAAGTTGAACCGTGTGAACAGCAGGGCCCATCTGGCCTAACTGGAGTTGAGGCGCTTGGCGGTGCGGATATACTCCAGGTTCTCGTGGTCGGTCCACACGATGAATGGGTGTTCCGCCCCCTCCAGCCAGTGCCTCCATTCCTCCAACGCCATCTTCACTGCGAGAAGCTCACGTTTCCCGACATCGTAGTTCCTTTCCTTGGCTTTGAGGCGGTGGGAGAAGAAGGCGCAGGGATGTAGCTTGAGGTCCAGGGCAAAACGCTGAGACTCCGACATCAGAAGCCTCGGCCTCCACCACGAACTGACGGGAAGGGTCCAGATGAACCAAGATTGGAGCTGTGGTGAAGTGATGTTTGAGGTCCCAGAACACCCGGGACCTCTAACCTTTATTTAACTAGGCAAGTCAGTTTTAAGATCAAATTACTATTTACAATGACGGCCTAGGAACAGTGGATTAACTGCCTTGTTCAGGGGCAGAATGACAGATTTTACCTTGTCAGCTCTGGGATTCGATCTAGCGACCTTTTTCACTGTCTTTTAACTGTTGTTTTTATTTCTTTACTTACCAATTGATCACCTAATTTGTTTTTTTTTGCACTGTTGGTTGGAGCCTGTAAGTAAGCATTTCACTGTAAGGTCTACACATGTTGTTTTCGGCGCACGTGACAAATAAACTTTTATTTGATTTGGCCCAACGCTCTAACCTCTAGGCTATCTGCCGCCCCGGTAAGGTCAAATGGCATGACCAGATACTCATATGACCGCTGGCCATGTTGAAGGCTGTCTTCCACTCGTCCCTTTCCCGTATTCGCACCAGGTGGTAGGCGTTCCGTAGATCCAGCTTGAAAAACACAGTGGGCCCCTGGAGCGGCTCGAAGGCCGAGGAGATGAGGGGTAGCGGGTAGCGGTTTTCAACGTTATGTCGTTGAGACCCCGGTAGGTCCTTCTTCTCCATGAAGAAGAAGTAGGTCCTGGTGGGAGAAGAAGAGGGACAGATGAATCCTGCAGGAATAGAGTCCCCAATGTAGGTCTCCATCGCTTTGGTCTCTGGTCCCGACAGAGATTACAGTAGTCTCTGGGGCGGAGTCGTGCTAAGGAGAAGGTCAATCCCACAGTCCTATGGTCAGTGCGGTGGGAACGAAGTGGCCCGGGCCTTGTTGAACACCTCCCAGACGTCCTGGTACTCGGCGGGAATGGTGGAGAGGTCCAGGGCTCCCAGGAAGATGTCCCGAGGCAGGTTGTGCTGACTTCAGGCAGTGGGCGTGGCAGAACGGGTTCCAGCCCTTGATGGCACCAGTAGACCAGTTAATGAGGGGATTGTGTCGCTGGAGCCAGGAGAATCCCACTACCATGGGAATCAGAGGGGACTTGACGAGCAGGAACTGGATAGCCTCGCTGTGGTTCCCTGAAACACATAGATTGATGGGAGTGGTGTTGTGGGTGACTCGGCCTATAGAGCGCCCGTCCAGCGCTCTAACATCCATGGGAATGGAGAGGGGTTGAGTGGGGATGTTCAGCTCGGATGCCAGGGTAGCGTCCAAAAAAAGATCTCGTTGGCCCCAGAGTCAATGAAACCCGGAGAGATTTGGACTGGTCTCCCCACAGCAGAATGGAATGAAAAGGGGTGCGAGCAAGGGAAGCAGAAATGTTCTCCATATGGCCCACCAGAGTACTTGCTCCTACCGGTGAGCCTGTTTTTTTTAAAGGACAAGAGGACACGAAATGACCAAGAGTCCCGCAATACAGACTACTCTTCGTGTCGATCCTGTATTGCCATTCCGCTGGCGACAGCCCAGCTCTGTCTAGTGGCAAAGGCTCAGGAAGCGATGACTCGGCCGTATTCGGCAGCCTTCATGGCAGGTCGGGAGCTTCGGGGATGAATTGGAGGCGAGGTGGGATCCTTGGGCATGCGAGCGAAATCCAATTTCCTCTCCCTCCGTCGTTCTCGTAATCGCCCATCCAAACGGATGGTCAATGTGATGAGGGAATCGAGCTCCATAGGTATCGATTGACCTCCTTTGACCTCCTCTGAGACGCCGTGCAGGAACATATCGAACAGTGCCTCTTGATTCCAAGCACTCTCCGCTGCCAATGTGCGGGAAAATCCACCGCATAATACGCTACACTGCGGGAGTCCTGCTGAAGATGGATTAGCTTCCGGGTGGCCTCCCTCCTGGAGAACGGGGAGGAAAAAAACCTTCCTCACTTCTCCCACGAACCTCTCCAGACTAGCGCATGTGGCCGGCTGATGTTCCCACACGGCAGTAGCCCAGGTGAGAGCCCTCCCGGACATCAGCATGATGAGGTAGGCCGTCTTGGAGCGATCCAAAAGGAAGGAGGAGGGCGGAAGCTCGAAGATGAGGGCACACTGAGCTAGAAACGCCCGATAGGTGCTCGGCTCTCCATTGAAGCATTCTGAAGGAGGTAAGCGGGGCTCTCAAGGAGGTGGACTGACCGATGAGACGGCGCTGCTAGCAGCTGAGTCGCTGAGGAGCTGTGAGAACACCGTTGTAGGCGGCATCCCAGACAACCTGTGGAATTGCTCCAGCAAACTGTCCAACGCCCAGTCATGGCGTTCAGCCAACATTTGGACCCCCTCCACAAGACCATGAAGCAATTCCTTGTGCCTACCGATGGTGGCTCCCTGGGTGGAGATGGCATTGCGCAATCAGGCATCAAGGCATCAAGGTAAGACCCAGATGCAGACATGTCAAATTTACAATGGTTTAATATTCCAACAGGGGAAGGCAATAGGCAGGTCAAGGCAGGCAGGGGTCAGTAAACCAGAGTTTGGGCAATGGTACCGGATGGCAGGCAGGCTCAGGGTAAACAGAGGTCAACCATCCAGAGGTGGGGGCAAGGGTCAAAACCAGCAGGGCGAGAAAAGAGAGGACAGAGGAAAAGCAGGAGCTGAGAACAAAAAACACTGGTTGACAAACAAGACGAACTGGCAACGGACAAACAGAGAGCACAGGTCTAAATACACAGACAATGGGGAAGATGGGCGACACCTGGAGGGGGGTGGAGACAATAACAAGGACAGTTGAAACAGATCAGGGCGTGACACTTTTATATTGTTTATTTCACTTTTGTTTATTATTTATTTCACTTGCTTTGGCAATGTAAACATATGTCAATAAAGCCCTTTGAATGTAATTGAATTCAGAGTGAGAGAGAGAGAGACACAGATTGCATGGATGAAAGTGAAAAAGAATGAGAGATACAGGTAAAATAATACAATAAGTTAAACTAATGGCACCAATTATACAATCCTGATAGGATCCCATAGCGATCACCATAGCAACGACCATAGTGAACATAGCTGAAAGGAGATTGAGTGGCACTCACGGCCAATCATAGAGACATGCAAATCAGGAACTAAAAGACATGAATTGTGTTTCAGCTTTTCACTTGTCTGAAATGGCATCCTATTCCGGATGCAACCCTGGATTCACTGTGTGACTCGGTAGAGGGTATGGATGGAACGGGGTCTACTGAACAGCATGTAGAGGGTATGGATGGAACGGGGTCTACTGAACAGCATGTAGAGGGTATGGATGGAACGGGGTCTACTGAACAGCATGTAGAGGGTATGGATGGAACGGGGTCTACTGAACAGCATGTAGAGGGTATGGATGGAACGGGGTCGACTGAACAGCATGTAGAGGGTATGGATGGAACGGGGTCTACTGAACAGCATGTAGAGGGTATGGATGGAACGGGGTCTACTGAACAGCATGTAGAGGGTATGGATGGAACGGGGTCTACTGAACAGCATGTAGAGGGTATGGATGGAGCGGGGTCTACTGAACAGCATGTAGAGGGTATGGATGGAACGGGGTCTACTGAACAGCATGTAGAGGGTATGGATGGAACGGGGTCTACTGAACAGCATGTAAAGGGTATGGATGGAGCGGGGTCTACTGAACAGCATGTAGAGGGTATGGATGGAACGGGGTCTACTGAACAGCATGTAGAGGGTATGGATGGAACGGGGTCTACTGAACAGCATGTAGAGGGTATGGATGGAACGGGGTCTACTGAACAGCATGTAGAGGGTATGGATGGAACGGGGTGTACTGAACAGCATGTAGAGGGTATGGATGGAACGGGGTGTACTGAACAGCATGTAGAGGGTATGGATGGAACGGGGTCTACTGAACAGCATGTAGAGGGTATGGATGGAACGGGGTCTACTGAACAGCATGTAGAGGGTATGGATGGAACGGGGTCTACTGAACAGCATGTAGAGGGTATGGATGGAACGGGGTCTACTGAACAGCATGTAGAGGGTATGGATGGAATGGGGTCTACTGAACAGCATGTAGAGGGTATGGATGGAACGGGGTCTACTGAACAGCATGTAGAGGGTATGGATGGAACGGGGTCGACTGAACAGCATGTAGAGGGTATGGATGGAACGGGGTCTACTGAACAGCATGTAGAGGGTATGGATGGAACGGGGTCTACTGAACAGCATGTAGAGGGTATGGATGGAACGGGGTCTACTGAACAGCATGTAGAGGGTATGGATGGAACGGGGTCTACTGAACAGCATGTAGAGGGTATGGATGGAACGGGGTCTGCTGTTCGTCCCTTTCATGTAGCAGGAGATCTCTATGTCAAATTAAAGCCAATAAAAAACAAGTCCTCTAAAACATCCACGATTGATTCTGGTGTTGGTCTGAAAAAAAAGGGCTGGCTGACCTTTTAATGACCTTCCATTGGAAATACCATTCATACTACACTCACAGTCACTAACACCTTGTGTGTAGCTAGCTAGTAAATCACATTTCAGGAAAATGTAGTCTTCAAATAGGTGACTGAACCAATCTGAACGAAGGGTCCATTTTAGAAAAACCCTCAGCCTTGTGGACTCAACTAGGGGTGAGTCGTGAGGGTGATGGGGTCCTAAAATGGACACAGTACTGTACAGGCCTGTCCTTCTTATATAATTAAGGCAGAACAGGTGTGTGTGTGTGTGTGGCGATAGAGATGTGTGTAGATGTTGATTAGGCCCAGTGATGAATAAATGACCATGTCAACTCTGGAAGCCTGACTGGGGAGAATATTATTGGAGCTACTAGTCTCTATAGTATTGGTGCTGCTAGTCTCTATAGTATTGGTGCTGCTAGTCTCTATAGTATTGATGCTGCTAGTCTCTATAGTATTGGTGCTGCTAGTCTCTATAGTATTGGAGCTACTAGTCTCTATAGTATTGGTGCTGCTAGTCTCTATAGTATTGATGCTGCTAGTCTCTATAGTATTGGTGCTGCTAGTCTCTATAGTATTGGTGCTGCTAGTCTCTATAGTATTGGTGCTGCTAGTCTCTATAGTATTGGTGCTGCTAGTCTCTATATTATTGGTGCTGCTAGTCTCTATAGTATTGGTGCTGCTAGACTCTATAGTATCGGTGCTGCTCGTCTCTATAGTATTGGTGCTGCTAGTCTCTATAGTATCGGTGCTGCTAGTCTCTATAGTATTGGTGCTGCTAGTCTCTATAGTATTGGTGCTGCTAGTCTCTATAGTATTGGTGCTGCTCGACTCTATAGTATCGGTGCTGCTAGTCTCTATAGTATTGGTGCTGCTAGTCTCTATAGTATTGGTGCTGCTAGTCTCTATAGTATTGGTGCTGCTAGTCTCTATAGTATTGGTGCTGCTAGTCTCTATAGTATTGGTGCTGCTAGTCTCTATAGTATCGGTGCTGCTCGTCTCTATAGTATCGATGCTGCTAGGCTCCACACAGAAACACACACAGTAACACACAAGTGCAGACACACATTCACACACATAAGTAGACAGATACACACAAAGAGAGCAAATTGAGATGAATCACCGTTGCTGAGAGGGATAATATTCATTCTGTTTCTTTTGTTAATGTCTGGTGTCTTTGCACAGGGTAACCTGGAGCGTGTCGTTGTGTGTGTGTGCTTCCAATATGCATTCATCATCACCTCCTTAGGCAGCTTTTAGCAAGATAACACTCACAGACACAGCAGCGATGTACACAAACAAGACATCAAGGATAATCATCCTATTGCTATGGAAATGAAGGTATTACATTGCAGTTTATCTCCTCAGGCACAGGCCTGCATCCATGAGCCATCTGATAATAGGTATGAGAGAGAGAGAGAGAGAGAGAGAGTATTTTATTTATTTATTTTATTTATTTATTATTATTATTATTATTGTTTATTTGACTTTTGTATATTACCTACCTCACTTGCTTTGGCAATGTTAACACATGTTTCCCATGCCAATAAAGCCCCTTGAATTGAATTGAATTGAATTGAGAGAGAGAGAGAGAGAGAGAGAGAGAGAGAGAGAGAGAGAGAGAGAGAGAGAGAGAGAGAGAGAGAGAGAGAGAGAGACATTGGATTCTCCAATTACCTTGAATGAGTTACAGGACAAAATAAAAACCCTCAAACCCAAAAAGGCCTGTGGTGTTGATGGTATCCTTAATGAAATGATCAAATATACAGACAACAAATTCCAATTGGCTATACTAAAACTCTTTAACATCGTCCTTAGCTCTGGCATCTTCCCCAATATTTGGAACCAAGGACTGATCACCCCAATCCACAAAAGTGGAGACAAATTTGACCCCAATAACTACCGTGGAATATGCGTCAACAGTAACCTTGGGAAAATACTCTGCATTATCATTAACAGCAGACTCGTACATTTCCTCAATGAAAACAATGTACTGAGCAAATGTCAAATTGGCTTTTTACCAAATTACCGTACAACAGACCATGTATTCACCCTACACACCCTAATTGACAACCAAACAAACCAAAACAAAGGCAAAGTCTTCTCATGCTTTGTTGATTTCAAAAAAGCCTTCGACTCAATTTGGCATGAGGGTCTGCTATACAAATTGATGGAAAGTGGTGTTGGGGGTAAAACATACGACATTATAAAATCCATGTACACAAACAACAAGTGTGCGGTTAAAATTGGCAAAAAACACACACATTTCTTCACACAGGGTCGTGGGGTGAGACAGGGATGCAGCTTAAGCCCCACCCTCTTCAACATATATATCAACGAATTGGCGCGGGCACTAGAACAGTCTGCAGCACCCGGTCTCACCCTACTAGAATCCGAAGTCAAATGTCTACTGTTTGCTGATGATCTGGTGCTTCTGTCACCAACCAAGGAGGGCCTACAGCAGCACCTAGATCTTCTGCACAGATTCTGTCAGACCTGGGCCCTGACAGTAAATCTCAGTAAGACCAAAATAATGGTGTTCCAAAAAAGGTCCAGTCACCAGGACCACAAATTCCATCTAGACACCGTTGCCCTAGAGCACACAAAAAACTATACATACCTCGGCCTAAACATCAGCACCACAGGTAACTTCCACAAAGCTGTGAACGATCTGAGAGACAAGGCAAGAAGGGCCTTCTATGCCATCAAAAGGAACATAAATTTCAACATACCAATTAGGATCTGGCTAAAAATACTTGAATCAGTCATAGAGCCCATTGCCCTTTGTTGATCCTTTGTTGATCCAGTCATAGAGCCCATTGCCCTTTGTTGATCCTTTGTTGATCCAGTCATAGAGCCCATTGCCCCAATGTTGATCCTCAACACTGGGGCCCCACAAGGGTGCGTTCTGAGCCCTCTCCTGTACTCCCTGTTCACCCACGACTGCGTGGCCATGCACGCCTCCAACTCAATCATCAAGTTTGCGGATGACACTACAGTGGTAGGCTTGATCACCAACAACGACGAGACGGCCTACAGGGAGGAGGTGAGGGCCCTCGGAGTGTGGTGTCAGGAAAATAACCTCATACTCAACGTCAACAAAACAAAGGAGATGATTGTGGACTTCAGGAAACAGCAGAGGGAGCACCCCCCTATCCACATCGACGGGTCAGTAGTGGAGAAGGTGGAAAGTTTTAAGTTCCTCGGTGTACACATCACGGACAAACTGAACTGGTCCACCCACACAGACAGCGTTGTGAAGAAGGCGCAGCAGCGCCTCTTCAACCTCAGGAGGCTGAAGAAATTCGGCTTGTCACCAAAAGCACTCACAAACTTCTACAGATGCACAATCGAGAGCATCCTGTCGGGCTGTATCACCGCCTGGTACGGCAACTGCTCCGCCCACAACCGTAAGGCTCTCCAGAGGGTAGTGAGGTCTGCAGAACGCATCACCAGGGGCAAACTACCTGCCCTCCAGGACACCTACACCACCCGATGTCACAGGAAGGCCATAAAGATCATCAAGGACAACAACCACCCAAGCCACTGCCTGTTCACCCCGCTATCATCCAGAAGGCGAGGTCAGTACAGGTGCATCAAAGCAGGGACCGAGAGACTGAAAAACAGCTTCTATCTCAAGGCCATCAGACTGTTAAACAGCCACCACTAACATTTAGCGGCCGCTGCCAACATACTGACTCAACTCCAGCCACTTTAAAAATGGGAATTGATGGAAATTATGTAAAAATGTACCACTAGCCACTTTAAGCAATGCCACTTAATACAATGTTTACATACCCTACATTACCCATCTCATATGTATATATACTGTACTCTATATCATCTACTGCATCTTGCCATCTTTATGCAATACATGTACCACTAGCCACTTTAAACTATGCCACTTTATGTTTACATACCCTACAGTACTCATCTCATATGTATATACCGTACTCTATACCATCTACTGCATCTGCCATGCCGTTCTGTTCTGTACCACCACTCATCCATATATCTTTATGTACATATTCTTTATCCCTTTACACTTGTGTGTGTGTGTAAGGTAGTAGTGTGGAATTGTTAGGTTAGATTACTGTTGGTTATTACTGCATTGTCGGAACTAGAAGCACAAGCATTTCGCTACACTCGCATTAACATCTGCTAACCATGTGTATGTGACTAATAAAATTTGATTTGATTTGATTTATGGTTGTGAGGTCTGGGGTCCGCTCACCAACCAAGATTTCACAAAATGGGACAAACACCAAATTGAGACTCTGCATGCAGAATTCTGCAAAAATATCCTCCGTGTACAACGTAGAACACCAAATAATGCATGCAGAGCAGAATTAGGCCGATACCCACTAATTATCAAAATCCAGAAAAGAGCCGTTAAATTCTACAACCACCTAAAAGGAAGCGATTCCCAAACCTTCCATAACAAAGCCATCACCTACAGAGAGATGAACCTGGAGAAGAGTCCCCTAAGCAAGCTGGTCCTAGGGCTCTGTTCACAAACACAAACACACCCCACAGAGCCCCAGGACAACAGCACAATTAGACCCAACCAAATCATGAGAAAACAAAAAGATAATTACTTGACACATTGGAAAGAATTAACAAAAAAACAGAGCAAACTAGAATGCTATTTGGCCCTAAACAGAGAGTACACAGTGGCAGAATACCTGACCACTGTGACTGACCCAAACTTAAGGAAAGCTTTGACTATGTACAGACTCAGTGAGCATAGCCTTGCTATTGAGAAAGGCCGCCGTAGGCAGACATGGCTCTCAAGAGAAGACAGGCTATGTGCACACTGCCCACAAAATGAGGTGGAAACTGAGCTGCACTTCCTAACCTCCTGCCCAATGTATGACCATATTAGAGAGACATATTTCCCTCAGATTACACAGATCCACAAAGAATTCGAAAACAAATCCAATTTTGATAAACTCCCATATCTACTGGGTGAAATTCCACAGTGTGCCATCACAGCAGCAAGATTTGTGACCTGTTGCCACAAGAAAAGGGCAACCAGTGAAGAACAAACACCACTGTAAATACAACCCATATTTATGTTTATTTATTTTAACTTGTGTGCTTTAACCATTTGTACATTGTTACAACACTGCATATATATAATATGACATTTGTAATGTCTTTATTGTTTTGAAACTTCTGTATGTGTAATGTTTACTGTTCATTTTTATTGTTTATTTGACTTTTGTATATTACCTACCTCACTTGCTTTGGCAATGTTAACACATGTTTCCCATGCCAATAAAGCCCCTTGAATTGAATTGAAATTGAATTGAGAGAGAGAGAGAGAGAGAGAGAGAGAGAGAGAGAGAGAGAGAGAGAGAGAGAGAGAGAGAACAATAGACTACTGCTACCCGTTTCCCCTGACATAACCCCTCACACTAGACTACTGTTATAACCCCTCACACTAGACTACTGTTATAACCCCTCACACTAGACTACTGTTATAACCCCTCACACTAGACTACTGTTATAAACCCTCACACTAGACTACTGTTATAACCCCTCACACTAGACTACTGTTATAACCCCTCACACTAGACTACTGTTATAACCCCTCACACCAGACTACTGTTATAACCCCTCACACTAGACTACGGACATAACCCCTCACACTAGGCTACTGACATAACCCCTCACACTAGACTACTGTTATAACCCCTCACACCAGACTACTGTTATAACCCCTCACACTAGACTACGGACATAACCCCTCACACTAGGCTACTGACATAACCCCTCACACTAGACTACTGTTATAACCCCTCACACTAGACTACTGTTATAACCCCTCACACTAGACTACGGACATAACCCCTCACACTAGACTACTGTTATAACCCCTCACACTAGACTACTGTTATAACCCCTCACACTAGACTACTGTCATAACCCCTCACACTAGACTACTGTCATAACCCCTCACACTAGACTACTGTTATAACCCCTCACACTAGACTACTGTTATAACCCCTCACACTAGACTACTGTTATAACCCCTCACACTAGACTACTGCTATAACCCCTCACACTAGACTACTGTCATAACCCCTCACACTAGACTACTGTTATAACCCCTCACACTAGACTACTGTTATAACCCCTCACACTAGACTACTGTTATAACCCCTCACACTAGACTACTGTCATAACCCCTCACACTAGACTACTGTTATAACCCCTCACACTAGACTACTGTTATAACCCCTCACACTAGACTACTGTTATAACCCCTCACACTAGACTACTGTTATAACCCCTCACACTAGACTACTGTCATAACCCCTCACACTAGACTACTGTTATAACCCCTCACACCAGACTACTGTTATAACCCCTCACACTAGACTACTGATATAACCCCTCACACTAGACTACTGATATAACCCCTCACACTAGACTACGGACATAACCCCTCACACTAGACTACTGACATAACCCCTCACACTAGACTACTGTTATAACCCCTCACACTAGACTACTGTTATAACCCCTCACACTAGACTACTGTTATAACCCCTCACACTCTGTACTGTCTGCTTGTCAGTTTTAGAATATATCTGAAGATTCTTCTATTAGTTTTTAAATCAATCCACGATGCTGCACCACAATACATGTCAGACTTTAAGTTATGTACCCAGTAGGTCCCTCAGGTCCTCTGGCCTTTTAGCTTTGCTTTTCCTCAGGTAGATTTTTAGTTGTTCAGTTTGTGTTATTCTTTTGTTTCTTATCTTATGTTTGTTGTGTTGTAAATATTTCAGCTTTTATTTTCATAGTTTTTCCCCCCCTGTAAAGCACATTGTGTTGTATTCCCTGTCTGAAATGTGCTGTATAAATAAACACTTGATTTGATTTAGTCCCCAATCACGTGGTGTTTGTTTACAATCACACAACGGTGAGAGACCGGAGCCTTGTGAGTCACTCATTGTTGTGCAGCATGCGCCAGGTGATCTAATTACAGTAGGGAATTCACAACTAAGTGTCTGCCAGCTAGATATCCTATAACTGTTAACTGTCTAAAATGTGATAAAGGCTCTGCAGTTGTGCATTTGGTTTGCTAACTTAGTAGCTAGTTAGCTAAGTGGTTAGCTTCTTCCAAAATCAAGCATTTGCTTGGAGAAATCCACTCCTGGAGAATCCTCTCCTGGAAAACCCTTTATTGGAGAATCCTCTCCTGGAAAACCCTCTCTTGGAGAATCCTCTCCTGGAAAACCCTTTATTGGAGAATCCTCTCCTGGAAAACCCTCTCTTGGAGAATCCTCTCCTGGAAAACCCTTTATTGGAGAATCCTCTCCTGGAAAACCCTCTCTTGGAGAATCCTCTCCTGGAAAACCCTTTATTGGAGAATCCTCTCCTGGAAAACCCTCTCTTGGAGAATCCTCTCCTGGAAAACCCTTTATTGGAGAATCCTCTCCTGGAAAACCCTCTCTTGGAGAATCCTCTCCTGGAAAACCCTTTATTGGAGAATCCTCTCCTGGAAAACCCTCTCTTGGAGAATCCTCTCCTGGAAAACCCTTTATTGGAGAATCCTCTCCTGGAAAACCCTCTCTTGGAGAATCCTCTCCTGGAAAACCCTCTCTTGGAGAATCCTCTCCTGGAAAACCCTCTCTTGGAGAATCTTCTCCTGGAAAACCCTCTCCTGGAAAACCCTCTCTTGGAGAATCCTCTCCTGGAAAACCCTCTCCTGGAAAACCCTCTCTTGGAGAATCCTCTCCTGGAAAACCCTCTCTTGGAGAATCCTCTCCTGGAAAACCCTTTATTGGAGAATCTTCTCCTGGAAAACCCTCTCCTGGAAAACCCTCTCTTGGAGAATCTTCTCCTGGAAAACCCTCTCCTGGAAAACCCTCTCTTGGAGAATCCTCTCCTGGAGAAGCCTCTCCTGGAGAATCCTCTCCTGGAAAACCCTCTCCTGGAGAATCCTCTCCTGGAAAACCCTCTCCTGGAGAATCCTCTCCTAGAAAACCCTCTCCTGGAGAAATCCTCTTTTGGAGGATCATTTTGTGCAGCAAACTGGAAGTAGTTACTTGTATAATTGTATTGGTGCTTTTTTTGGTTTTTCAATTTTCATTGTCATTCTTTTGTTTTTTATCTTGTGTTTTGTTGTGTAGTAAATATTTCAGTTTTTATTTTCATTGTTTTGATTTGTTTTTTCCTGTGAAGCGTCTGAAATGTCCTGTATAAATAAAGCTTGATTTGATTACAGACAGTACTTTGAGATGTGGAACGGGATTTGGTGATGCAGGGGTTGTTCTTAGACAGTAAAATGTATTGTTGTGTATGAGAGCGATTGTGGTGCCATTTCTCCTCAATCAAATCAAAATCAAATGTATTCGTCACATACACGTGTTTAGCAGATGTTAATCTGGACTCCCCATCCCGGATCCGGGATATTTGTCATCAGAAACGCTGACTAGCATAGCGTAGCCTAGCGCGAACGGTATATAATAAAATATCATTTCATGAAATCACAAGTGCAATATTGCAAAACACAGCTTAGCCTTTTGTTAATCCATCTGTCGTCTCAGATTTTGAAATTATGCTTTACAGCGCAAGCAATACTTGCATTTGTATAAATGTATCGATCGCTCGACAAAACAATAAGAACACTTAGCGTCAGGTAACTTGGTCACGAAAATCAGAAAAGCAATCAAATTAATCACTCACGAGACTCCCAGTTAGACAGCAAATGTTCCTTTTGTTCCATAAAGATATTTTTATATCCAAATACCTCCGTTTGTTTGCTGCGTTATGCCCAGGAATCCACCGGAAAGAGCGTTCGCGACAACGCCGGAAAAAATAAAAAATTATATCCATAATGTCCACAGAAACATGTCAAACGTTGTTTATATTCCATCTTCAGGGTGTTTTTCAAATATCTATTCGATAATATATCAACCGGGACAGTTGGCTTTTCACTAGGACCGAGAGAAACAATGGCTGCCTTTCACTTTTGCGCAAAAATCACTCGGAGAGCACCCACCTATCCACTTACGCTATATGGTCGTTCACGCTCATCCTTCAAACTAAAAGCCTGAAACTATGTCTAAAGGCTGTTGACACCTTAGGGAAGACATAGAAAAAGAAGTCTGGTTGATATCCCTTTCAATGGGCAATAGGTATGCATGGGAACAGAGAGGTCTCAAAAACAGGGCCACTTCCTGGTCGGATTTTCCCCAGGTTTTAGCCTGCAATACCAATTCTGTTTAACTCACAGACAAAACATTTACAGTTTTGGAAACTTCAGAGTGTTTTCTATCCTAATCTGACTATTATATGCATATTCTAGTTTCGGGGGCTGAGAAATAGGCAGTTTCAAATGGGTACGCCTTTTTAGCCAAAAGCGAAAACTGCGCCCCCTAGTCTTAAGAAGTTTTAACCTCTCTGGGATAGATGGGACGCTTGCGTCCCAACAGCCATGTCAAAATGTAGAGCGCCAAATTCAAAAAAATTATATAAAATTAAACTTGATTAAATCACACATATAAGATATCAAATTAAAGCTACACTCGTTGTGAATCCAGCCAACATGTCAGATTTCAAAAAGGCTTTTCGGCGAAAGCAAACGATGCTATTATCTGAGGATACACCATAGTAAACAGAGAGAGAAGCATATTTCAACCATGCCGGCGCTACTCAAAACGCAGAAATAAAATATAAAAAACGCATTACCTTTTATGAGATTCTTTTGTTGGCACTCCAATATGTCCCATAAACATCACAAGTGGTCCTTTAGTTCGATTAATTCCGTCCATATATATCCAAATTGTCCATTTATTTGGCGCCGTTGTACCAGGAAAAACAGCGTTCAATTTGAGCAAAATCACGATACAATATCTAACAAAAAATTACCTCTAAACTTTGCCAAAACATTTCAAAGTACTTTTGTAATACAGCTTAAGGTATTTGTAAACGTTAATAATCGATCAAATTGAAGACAGGTCAATCTGTTTTCAATACAGGATATCAACAAACTCACGGAACATTTCATTTCTTGCCCAAATCTCAAACATAAACAAACGACGTCACTCCACTTCCGGGTTAATATCGTTTTCACCTCACTATGAAAAAACCTTAACCATTTTCCATACAATGGCGACATCCAGTGGAAGCAGTAGAAACTGCGCATTTACTGATTAGAATTCTGGTTTGCCCAACACAATCCATTGAACATAGAGGAACTGAACAATAAAAAAGTTAGTCCTCAGGGTTTTGACTGCTATATAAGTTCTGTTATACTTACAGATATGATTCAAACTGTTTTAGAAACTTCAGAGTGTTTTCTATCCAAATCTACTAATTATATGCATATCTTATATTCTGGGGATGAGTAGCACGAAGTTGAAATTGCGCACGCTATTTTTCCCTAAGTGAAAACTCTGCACCCTATCCTAGAGAAGTTTTTAATGTGAGTGTAGCGAAATGCTTGTGCTTCTAGCTCCGGCAGTGCAGTAATAACCAACAAGTAATATCTAACAATTTCACAACCTATACCCAAAATACATGTTAATCTAAGTAAGGAATGGATTAAGAATATATACATATATGTCATAGCGACATTGGACTAAGATAACGTCGAATAGTGTGGAGTGCAGTTTATACATATGAGATGAGTAATGCTAGATACGGAGACATTATTAAAGTGACTAGTGTTTCATTTCCTTGAAGTGGCCAGTGATTCCTAATCTATGTCTATAGGCAGCCGCCTCTGATGTGCTATTGATGGCTGTTTAACAGTCTGATGGCCTTGAGATAGAGAAGCTGTTTTTCAGTCTCTCGGTCCCTGCTTTGATGCGCCTGTACTGACCTCGCCTTCTGGAGGACAGTGGGGTGAACAGGCAGTGGCTCGGGTGGTTGTCGTCCTTGATTATCTTTTTGGCCTTCCTGTGACATTGGGTGCTGTAGGTGTCCAGGAGGACGGGAACTTTTCCCCCGGTGATGCATTGGGCAGACAGCACCACCCTCTGAAGAGCCCTGCGGTTGTGGGCGGTGCAGTTGCTGTATCAGCTTGTGATACAGCCCGACAGGATGCTCTCAATTCTGCATCTGTAAACGTTTGTGAGGGTTTTAGGTGTTAAGCCAAAATTCTTTAGGTTTTCACTGGAGGCCTCCTGTTGGTGTTCACTCCAACCACAGTTGTAACTAACCTGGTTCAGCTTATCTACTAGCTAATTATTTTGAATCAGGTGTGCTAGATTAGGGTTGGAGTGAACCTATAGGACAGTATCTCTCCAGGAACAGGGTTGGAGTGAAAACCTACAGGAGGGTATCTCTCCAGGAACAGGGTTGGAGTGCCCTGATGTAGAACCACCATGAAAATAAATATGGATATTTTCTATCAGTCTTTGAAATTTGTCTGCCCTTAGTGATTCACAGAATATATTTATATAAACTGTGCAGGGCTCTGTGGCATCAAACAGATGCTAGACAATCAGATTTTGTCACGCCCTGACTTTAGTTATATTTGCTTTCTTTATTATTTGGTTAGGTCAGGGTGTGACAAGGGGTGGTTTGTTAAGTTTTAGTCTTGTCTAGGGTTTTTTGTTATCTATGGGGATTTTGTATTGTCTAGGGGTTGTAGGTTTATGGTGGCCTGAGTGGGTTCCCAATCAGAGACAGCTGTTTATCGTTGTCTCTGATTGGGGAGCCTATTTAGGTTGCCATTTTCCATGTTGGTTTGGTGGATAGTTGTCCATGTTTAGTTGCCTGTGAGCACTACGTTGGCGTCACGTATCGCTTGTTATTTTGTTAGTTTGTTAAGTGTTCTTCGTGGAATTAAAAGATCGCGCTGCACCTTGGTCCACTCCTTTAAACGGCCGTGACAGATATCCAAACCATGTTTGTTAATTTGTCAAAATCTAAAATACAGGGGAGTGTACACTATTTAATGCTAACTCAAGAGTACCGGTTATTCAACAACAATGTCATATGGTAAAAGTAACATACAGAAATGTATAAACAGTGTAGTTCAGTGTGTCCGAGTGTGTCTCAGGTGTAGACACACAAGCTCAGAGAGTAGCTACAGATTGTTACAGCAGATAATGTGATTTACCCAAAGATTTTTGCTGACATCTTGTCTATTTCAAGTCTTCTCTCATTGATGGAGACAGGTGGGTGTCCACCCCAAAGTTTTGCATGTCAAGATGACATCTCGATCAATGAGTGAGAAGACTTGAAATAGACACGATGGCAGCGCACATATTGGTGGATAACTTTATAATAACATAGCATTTTCTAAATTCAAACTGACCCTATTGCAACTGGACACTGACTATTTTATGAGAATTCTGTTTCCCCGAATCAAGGACGAAGATGACATTGCTAAGGTTGGTTGAAAATTCAAACAGTAGCTATCCTGTACCTCCCAGTAATGTACACCAACAATCTGTGGTTAAATCATATTATCTGGGGTAACAATCTGTAGCTAAGAGAACTGGTGATCAGCAGATGATGGGAGAGGTGGTCATGATGAAATTTCCATTCCTAATGAACATACAGTAAGTTCAAGGAAAACGTGTACAGCTGTGGGAGGAGTGTTGTCATGATCAAACTGCCATTCAGCTCCTCATGAGTCATCTGCTTGAAATCCAACATAATGTCTAATCCCTCAAGAGGGATACAGTTCACAGGATACAGTTCTGCTACAATGACACACACAGGCAAAGGAATTCTGTTTCTGTATCTAGAATCCACTCCAGGAAGAAGCCCAGGCAACACACGGTATTGTCTGTTAGACAAAAAACAAAAACAATGGTACTCTTATGTACAGCTTGAACAACAGTTTAACGTTTCTAGGACATACGTTCCGCTAGCGGAACCCCCCCACAACATTCCGCTGAAAAGGCAGCGCGGGAAATTCAAAAATATTTTTGAGAAATATGTAACTTTCACACATTAACAAGTCCAATGAAAGATAAACATCTTGTTAACCTCTTGACGCTAGGGGTCATATTTTTTTATATTTTTAAATAACGTTCCCAAGGTAAACGGACTATTTCTCAGGTCCAGATCGTAGAATATGCATATAATTTACAGATTAGGATAGAAAACACTCCAAAGCTTCCAAAACTGTCAAAATATTGTCTGTGAGTATAACAAAACTGATTCTGCAGGCGAAAACCTGAGGAAATCTAACCCGGAAGTGATTTTTTTTATTTATCTGTGTTTCCTGGCCCGTCTTTCTTCCATTTAAAGGGGTATCAACCAGATTCCTTTTCCAATGGCTTCCTCAGGCTGTGACCAGGCTTTAGACAGGCTTTTATTTTGAAAAATTGGCGATATTTTTCAAAACTAGTCAGGTGTCCTCTGATTAGTTCCTGTGCGCGAGAGGGTAGCTCTCCATTTTCTTTCTCTCTTTTATTGAATAGGTTACGGTCAACTTCTTCAGGCTGCAAGCCCGGCACCGGACACAATATGACAACAGCCACTTCAAGTGCAGGGCGCGAAATTCAAAATCTATTTTTTTTAAATATTTAACTTTCACACATTAACAAGTCCAATACAGCATTTGAAAGATAAACATCTTGTCAATCCAGCCAACATGTCCGATTTTTTAAATGTTTTACAGAGAAAACACCACATATATTTATGTTAGCTCACCACCAAATAAAAAAGAGGACAGACATTTTTCACAGCACAAGTAGGATGAAGTAGCATGCACAAGCCAACCTAACTAACCTAAAACCAACCTAAATAACCTAGAAAAAACTACCTCAGATGACAGTCCTATAACATGTTACACAATAAATCTATGTTTTGTTCAAAAAAAATGCATATTTTAGCTATAAATCAGTTTTACATTACTGCTACCATCATAGCTACAGTAAGAAATCGCACGGGAGTAGCCAGAGAAAATACAGACACCAACGTCAACTACCTTATTACACATCAGAAAACATTTCAGAGAAATATATGGTGGATAGCTAATGAAAGACAAAGATCTTGTGAATACAGACAATATTTCCGATTTCTGAAGTGTTTTACAGCGAAAACACCACATATATTTATGTTAGCTCACCACCAAATACAAAAGACAGACAGACATTTTTCACAGCAACGGTAGCATGCAATTAGCATGCACAAAGCTAACCAAACTAACCTAGAACCAACCTAAATAACCTAGAACCAACCTAAATAACCTAGAAAAAACTACCTCAGATGACAGTCCTATAACATGTTACACAATAAATCTATGTTTTGTTCGAAAAAGTTGAATATTTTAGCTATAAATCAGTTTTACATTACTGCTACCATCTTAGCCACCATCATAGCTACAGTCAGAAATCGCACGGCAGTAGCCAGAGAAAACAGACACCAACGTCAACTACTAATTTCACATCAGAAAAGATTTCAGAAAAATATATGGTGGATAGCTAATGAAAGAGAAAGATCTTGTGAATACAGACAATATTTCCGATTTCTGAAGTGTTTTACAGCGAAAACACAATATATCGTTATATTAGCTTACTACAATAGCTAACACACAGCAGCATTGATTCTAGTCAAACGCTAGCGATAGCACAGTTCGACAGATATATGAAAAAGCATCCCAAATTGGGTCCTTATCTTTGTTGATTTTCCATCAGAATGTTCTCCAAAGGGTCCTTTGTTCAGAACCGTGTTCATTTGGACCTAGAACGAACGATGTCCCTCTTGAATTAGCATGGCACACTGGCCATGCCGTGCTAACCTCTCCGTCTTGACAAAATTCTTGCGTCGCATCACGTCTAAAGTCCAGAATAAATTTCAATAATATAATTAAAGTATATTGAAAAAACATACTTTAGGATGATATTGTGACATGTATCAAAAAAAATCGAAGCCGGAGGTCATATTCACCTATAACGAGTGTTTTCCAGGAGCGCAGTCCAGTTCCTACTTCGCGCCCAGAAAAAAAAATTAAGTGCGCACTTATCACTCCAAGATGTTGTTTTCAGTCCCTGACAGAGATAATCAAGCCATTTCTTCTCTCACTTCCGCATGACATCCAGGGGAAGGCGTGTGACGTGTTTCTACAGTCATAAGTGCCAAGGCCTTTTATAGAGAGTATCTTGAAGAGAGACATAGCTTCTTGGAAATGTCACTTTTTACAGAAAATGGGCTGTAAAAAGAGTTATGTTTCACTTAGAGAAATAATTAAACCTGTTTTAGAAACTAGACAGTGTTTTCTATCCAAAAGTAATAATAACATGCATATTGTAAGAACAATAATTGAGTACGAGGCCGTTTGAAATGGCCACCTCTTTCCACTGCTGATACTCACTGCTGATATTTGAGCCATAAGAGGTTACGGTCCTGTTGAAATATGATCGATTATGTTTGTTAAAAACAACCTAAAGATTGATTATAAAAAACATTTGACATGTTTCTACAAACATTACGGATACTTTTTGGAATTTTCGTCGAACGGAACGAGGCTTTGGTTTTCTGAGCTTGGATTGCTTGGATTGCTTTCGCTGCAAAGCATATTTTCAAAATCTGACACGATAGGTGGATTAACAACAAGCTAAGCTGGGTTTTGGTTTATTTCACTTGTGATTGCATGATTATAAATATTGTTAGTAATATTTTGCGCCCTGCAATTCAGCGGTTGTTTAGGAAAATGATCCCGCTAAAGGGATCCGTAGCGCAGAGAAGTTAATCTACACATCGTGTCCGACTTAAAAAATGCTTTACAGCGAAAACACAACAGCGTTAGCGTTAGATCACCGCCAAGTCCAAAAAACACACAGCCATTTTCCCAGCCAAAGATAGCATAAAAAGCAGAAATAGAGATAAAATTAATCACTAACCTTTCATGATCTTTATCAGATCACTCATAGGACATCATGTTACACAATACATGTATGTTTTGTTCGATAATGTGCATATTTATATCCAAAAATCTTAGTTTACATTGGCGCCATGTTCAGAAATGCCTCCAAAATATCCGGAGAAATTGCAGAGAGCCACATCTAATAACAGGAATGCTCATCATACACTTTGATGAAAGATACATGTTTTACATAGAATTAAAGATACACTTGTTCTTAATGCAACCGCTGTCAGATTTAAAAAAAACTTTACGGAAAAAGCACACCATGCAATAATCTGAGACGGCGCTCAGATATAAAAAAACATTTCTCCGCCATGTTGGAGTCAACAGAAATACGAAATTACATCATAAATATTCCCTTACCTTTGATGATCTTAATAACAATAAATTGTTGTTTTGTTCGATAATGTTAATTATTTATGTCCAAATAGCTACTTTTGCTAGCGCGTTTAGTACACATATCCAAACGCCCGTGCAAGTCCCGCATAACGTCGGACGAAAACTTCAAAATGTTATATTACAGGTCAAATAAACTGGTCAAACTAAGTAGATAATCAATCTTCAGGATGTTGTTATCATATATATCCAATAACGTTCCAACCGGAGCATTCCTTCGTGTCTGTAGAAGTAATGGAACGCAAGGCAATATCATCTGGAATGCGCATGACCAAGAGCTGGCAATCTGTCAGACCACTGACTCATTCCCCTCTCATCCGGCCCCACAACACAGTATAAGCTTCATTCAACAGACTGTTGACATCTAGTGGAAGGCGTAGGAAGTGCAAACAGATCCATATCTTACTGGGACTTAAACAGGCGATGAGTTGAATATCGACCAGCCTCAGAATTTCCACTTCCGGTTTGGAAGTTTGTCTGCCATATGAGTTCTGTTATACTCACAGACATAATTCAAACAGTTTTAGAAACCTCAGAGTGTTTTCTATCCAAATCTACTAATAATATGCATATATTAGCATCTGGGACAGAGTAGGAGGCAGTTCAATTTGGGCACGCTATTCATCCAAAGTGAAAATGCTGCCCCCTATCCCTAAAAAGTTATTGGAGTCAGGTGTGCTAGCTGGGGCTGGGACAAAAGTGTGACACCAATCAGATCCCAGAGGACTGCAGTTGCCCAGGCCTGCTCTAAACCCTCAGAGGTAGTAATCACACCTTTGGGGAGAGGGGTTATTCTTCTTACCAAACCACATGACCTTTGTTTTGGAGGTGTTCAGAACAAGGTTAAGGGCAAAGAGAGCTTGTTGTACACTAAGAAAGCTTTGTTGTAGAGCGTTTAACACAAAAGCCGGGGAGGGGCCAGCTGAGTATAAGACTCATCTGTATATAAATGGATGAAAGAGCCTTCTACTGCCTCAGCTATGTTGTTGATGTAAATTGAGAAGAGCGTGGGGCCTAGGATCGAGCTTTGGGGTACACCCTTGGTGACAGGCAGTGGCTGAGACAGCAGATGTTCTGACTTTATACACTGCACTCTTTGAGAGAGGTAGTTAGCAAACCAGGCCAAAGACCCCTCAGAGACACCAATACTCCTTAGCCTGGCCCACAAGAATGGAATGGTCTACCGTATCAAAAGCTTTGGCCAAGTCAATAAAAATAGCAGCACAACATTGCTTAGAATCAAGGGCAATGGTGACATCAGGACCTTTAAGGTTGCAGTGACACATCCATAACCTGAGCGGAAACCAGATTGCATACCAGAGAGAATACTATAGACATCAAGGAAGCCAGTCAGTTGATTATTGACAAGTTTTTCCAACACTTTTGATAAACAGGGCAAAATAGAAATAGGCCTATAACAGTTAGGATCAACTTGATCTCCCCTTTAAATAAAGGACAAACCGTGGCTGCCTTCCAAGCAATGGGAACCTCCCCAGAAAGGAGAGACAGGTTAAAAAGGTTGGAGATAGGCTTGGTGATGATAGGGTGTGGTATCCCAGACGGTCTAACCCAGGGGGTGGTAATAGAGGGGAGGTACGTGATGCGACGTTGGCTCCCTCTGTTGGGAGTACGTGAGCTGGGCTCCCCGACACGGACAGCTCCAAGTGGAGGTAATTAGGGGAAAGTGCCAACCAGCCGTGGAGACCACATAAAAGGAGCACTGTGGCAGACCGGGAGAGCCCGAGACAGAGCCAAACCTGCGTGATTTTCTTTGTTATGTTTATTTTATGGCCTAGTAAAGTTGTGTTTGTGGACGAAAACCCTCCCTGTCTCTGTGTTAATCTCTGCACGTTCAACCCAACACCCCAAGGTTTAGCACAAGGGGCAGCAACCTTAAAGACGAAAGTGTCTAAACCAGATGTATTTTTCAGGTCAAGTTTAAGGAGCTCCTTTAGCACCTCAGACTCAGTGACCGCCTGCAGGGAGAAACTTTGTAGCGGGGCAGGGGAAAAAGACGGAGAAGCATTGGGGATAGTCGCATTAGAAGGGGTGGGAGATGAGGAAATGTTGGACGGGCAAGGAGGCATGGCTGAGTCAAATAGGAATCCTGACTTAATGAAGTGGTGACTAAAGAGCTCAGCCATGTGCTTCTTGTCAGTAACAACCACATCATCAACATTAAGGAACATGGGCAGCTGTGAGGAGAAGGGTTTATTCTCCTGGTCTTTAACCGTTTTCCAGAACTTCTTGGGGTTCGACCCACAGAGAGAGAACTGCTCCTTAAAGTAACTAACTTTGGCCTTCCGGATGAGTGCACGTATTTCACTCATTTCCTTGAACGACAGCCTGTGCCGAGCCTTTTGCCAAATGCAATTCTTGAGGTGGAGTAACTCTGCAAGATCACGGTGGAACCAGGGGCTGAACCTGTTTTTAATTCTCATTTTCTTTATGGGGGCGTGTTTGAACCTTTCATTGCTACCCATCCCGGATCCGGGAGCATCCTCATCAAAAAAGCTGACGAGCATAGCCTAGCCTAACGCAACAGGGATATCATATAATATAATTTTCATGAAATCACAAGTCCAATACAGCAAATGAAAGATAAACATCTTGTGAATCCAGCCATCATTTCCGAATTTAAATGTTTTACAGCGAAAACACAATATGTATTTCTATTAGCTAACCACAATAGCAAAAGACTCAACCGCATATTTTCACAATTTTTCTACCGCATAGGTAGCTATCACAAAACCGACCAAATAGAGATATAATTAGTCACTAACCAAGAAACAACTTCATCAGATGACAGTCTTATAACATGTTATACAATAAATCTATGTTTTGTTCGAAAATGTGCATATTTGAGGTATAAATCATAGTTTTACATTGCAGCTACCATCAAAAATATCACCAAAGCAGCCAGAATAATTACAGAGAGCAACGTGAAATACTTTAAATACTCATCATAAATCATTTATGAAAAATACATGGTGTACAGCAAATGAAAGATAAACATCTTGTGAATCCAGCCAATATTTCAGATTTTTTAAGTGTTTTACAGCGAAAACACAATATAGCATTATATTAGCTTACCACAATAGCCAAACACACAAATGCATTTATTAACAGCAAAAGGTAGCGATCGCAAAAACCAGCAAAAGATATAAAATGAATCACTAACCTTGACCAACTTCATCAGATGACAGTCTTATAACATCAGGTTATACAATACACTTATGTTATGTTCGAAAATGTGCATATTTAGAGCTGCAAACCGTGGTTATACATTGTGAATATGTAGCATCGATTCACCAAATTGTCCGGAGCTATTTTGGACACTCACCTAATCTGACCAAAGAACTCATCATAAACTTTACTAAAAAATACATGTTGGACAGCAAATGAAAGATACACTAGTTCTTAATGCAACCGCCGTGTTAGATTTAAAAAAATAACTTTACCATAACAAACAGCTTACGTTATAGCGAGACAGCGCTCGCCAAAACGCGAATAATAGGACTCAACATTTTTCACAGAAATACGAAATAACATCATAAATTGTTCTTACTTTTGCTGAGCTTCCATCAGAATCTTGTACAAGGAGTCCTTTGTCCAGAATAAATCGTTGTTTGGTTTTAGAATGTCCTTCTCTCCTGTCGAATTCGCTCCACAAGGCCAGCCAATGTTGATGACGTTCCCAATTTCTCTCGACGCAAAGAACGGAAAACTCCAAAAGTCCCATTAAACGTTGAATAAACTGATGAAACTCGGTTGAAAAAACCTACTTTATGATGTTTTTCTAATATGTATCAAATAAAAACAAAGCCGGAGATATTAGCCGTGTATACCGAACGCTTATCATAAGACAATAGGGAGGTGCTTCCCGCGCCTAGGTAGAGAAAGGAAATTCTGGACACGTCATTCCAAGAGCTCTTGTTCGACCTCAGATCAAGCTAGACACCCCATTCCACCTTCCACTGCCTGTTGACATCTAGTGGAAGGCGTATGCAGTGCATGCATATCCATAAATATTAAGCAATTGAATAGGCAGGCCCTGGAACAGAGCATCGTTTTCAGATTTTTCACTTCCTGTCTGGAAGTTTGCTGCAAAATGAGTTCTGTTTTACTCACAGATATAATTCAAACAGTTTTAGAAACTTGAGAGTGTTTTCTATCCAATAGTGATAATAATATGCATATTGTACGATCTAGAATAGAGTACGAGGCAGTTTAATTTGGGAACGATTTTTTCCAAAGTGGAAACAGCGCCCCCATATTGACAAGAACATTACCACTGAAAATATCAAAAAATAAGGTCCAAGCCTCTTCGACAGAGGGGATCACGCTGATTCTATTCCATTTTACAGAGGCCAGTTCATGAAGGAAGGCTTGCTCATTAAAGTTTTTTAGTCAGTGTCTATGACAAATCAGGACAGGTCGTTTCACTGAGCAGCTATTACGAACACAGGCTGTAAAACAGTGATCACTAAGGCCAGTACAGAAACCACCAGACTGATACCCATCAGGATTATTTGTGAGGATAACATCGAGGAGAGTAGCCTTTTCTGGGTGTTTGGAGTCATACCTTGTGGGATTGGTAATAATCTGAGAAAGATTTAGGGAGTCCCATTGCTTTAGGACTTGGTCAGGTGGTTTAAGCATGTCCCAGTTTAGGTCACCTAGCAAATTCAGACACAGTGTAAGGGGCCAGGAGAGAGCTTAAGGCAGGTAGGGTACAGGCCGGAGGACGATAACACCCAGCAACAGTCAAAGATAGAGCTATTTGAAAGTTTAATGCTTAAAACCAGTAAACAAATATAGTATTTGTTGGAATACTTGGGAACAGATTTCTTAAATTAAAATCACTTGGAGCTGGATACAAAAGCATACATGAGAAACATGGAACGTGGCAACGATCAGACAACGTTTTCTCATGTTGGGTACTATTATTTGTAGACATGTTACCATTCCCCATTTTAAAAATCAAACAATATGAGTGACTTGTTAAAACGTGTGCTTTTGAGTTAAGCTTGTATAAGCTAAACTATGTATGAGTTAAACTATGTATGAGTTAAACTATGTATGAGTTAAACTATGTATGAGTTAAACTATGTATGAGCTAAACTTTGTATGAGCTAAACTATGTATGAGCTAAACTATGTATGAGCTAAACTATGTATGAGCTAAACTATGTATGAGTTAAACTATGTATGAGTTAAACTATGTATGAGTTAAACTATGTATGAGCTAAACTATGTATGAGCTAAACTATGTATGAGTTAAACTATGTATGAGCTAAACTATGTATGAGTTAAACTATGTATGAGCTAAACTATGTATGAGCTAAACTATGTAAGAGTTAAACTATGTATGAGTTAAACTATGTATGAGTTAAACTATGTATGAGCTAAACTATGTATGAGCTAAACTATGTATGAGCTAAACTATGTATGAGCTAAACTATGTATGAGCTAAACTATGTATGAGCTAAACTTTGTATGAGCTAAACTATGTATGAGCTAAACTATGTGAGTTAAACTATGTATGAGTTAAACTATGTATGAGTTAAACTATGTATGAGCTAAACTATGTATGAGTTAAACTATGTATGAGTTAAACTATGTATGAGCTAAACTATGTATGAGCTAAACGATGTATGAGCTAAACTATGTATGAGTTAAACTATGTATGAGCTAAACTATGTATGAGCTAAACTATGTATGAGTTAAACTATGTATGAGCTAAACTATGTATAAGCTAAACTATGTATGAGTTAAACTATGTATGAGTTAAACTATGTATGAGCTAAACTATGTATGAGCTAAACTATGTATGAGCTAAACTATGTATGAGCTAAACTATGTATGAGTTAAACTATGTATGAACTAAACTATGTATGAGCTAAACTATGTATGAGCTAAACTATGTATGAGTTAAACTATGTATGAGTTAAACTATGTATGAGCTAAACTATGTATGAGCCAAACTATGTATGAGTTAAACTATGTATGAGCTAAACTATGTATGAGCTAAACTATGTATGAGCTAAACTATGTATGAGTTAAACTATGTATGAGTTAAACTATGTATAAACTAAACTATGTATGAGCTAAACTATGTATGAGCTAAACTATGTATGAGCTAAACTATGTATGAGTTAAACTATGTATGAGCTAAACTATGTATGAGTTAAACTATGTATAAACTAAACTATGTATGAGCTAAACTATGTATGAGCTAAACTATGTATGAGTTAAACTATGTATAAACTAAACTATGTATGAGTTAAACTATGTATGAGCTAAACTATGTATGAGCTAAACTATGTATGAGCTAAACTATGTATGAGCTAAACTATGTATGAGCTAAACTATGTATGAGCTAAACTTTGTATGAGCTAAACTATGTATGAGCTAAACTATGTATGAGTTAAACTATGTATAAACTAAACTATGTATGAGTTAAACTATGTATGAACTAAACTATGTATGAGTTAAACTATGTATAAACTAAACTATGTATGAGTTAAACTATGTATGAGCTAAACTATGTATGAGCTAAACTATGTATGAGCTAAACTATGTATGAGCTAAACTATGTATGAGCTAAACCATGTATGAGCTAAACTATGTATGAGCTAAACTATGTATGAGCTAAACTTTTATGTCTGGCTCATGGTAGTTGGTTTTGAGCAGCTGAAGTGTGTGTGTGCGTGTGCGTGTGCGTGTGTGTGTGTGTGCGTGCGTGTATAATCTTAGTGTCCGTGTGTCAGCTGTGATCATGATCAAGGCCAGGTGTTCCATTCCAAATGGACCCTATTCCCTATGTAGTGCATCACTTTTGACCAGGGCCCATAGAGATTAGGTTGCCATTTGGGAGAGAAACCTGATTTTCTGGCTCGGTAGACTTTGGCAGCTCATTCTACTTGGCAGATCCACCCACCCCCTCACACACACACACACACACACACTACCTGTCAGATCCATGCTCGACCACACAGGACATGATTCATGGTAGGGAACACTATTGGGCTGAACAGATTATTCATTCATTGGGTGTTTCCCAAATAGCACCCTATTCCCTACATAGTGCAATTCTGACCAGAGCCCTACGGGAGCACTAGGGGAGCACTATAGGAGCACTATGGGAGCACTAGGGGAGCCCTAGGGGAGCCCTATGGGAGCACTATGGGAGCACTATGGGAGCCCTATGGGAGCCCTATGGGAGAACTATGGGAGCACTATGGGAGCCCTATGGGAGCACTATGGGAGCCCTATGGGAGCACTATGGGAGCACTATGGGAGCACTATGTGAGCCCTATGGGAGCAGTATGGGAGCACTATGGGAGCCCTATGGGAGCACTATGGGAGCCCTATGGGAGCAGTATGGGAGCCCTATGGGAGCCCAATGGGAGCAGTATGGGAGCACTATGGGAGCACTATGGGAGCCCTATGGGAGCCCTATGGGAGCACTATGGGACGTAGCAGCTGTTGATCTGTATGCTGCATGCATCCTCCTCCATTTAAACCCTCTTCTCCTCTTCCTCTCTTCCCCTCACCCCCTCTCCCTCTTTTCCTCTCTTCCACTCTTCCTCCGTTCTCTCCTTTCAAGGGATTCTCCAACAGGAAGTATGTGGTGACGTTGAACGTGATCTCTTTCATTCATCCCACATCCCTTCATCCTGGTACTAATCATCAACCCGCCTCATATCCTCTCTGCACTTGGGTTCAGACGTCCTCCTGGGATCAGACGTCCTCCTGGGGTCAGACGTCCTCCTGGGATCAGACGTCCTCCTGGGATCAGACGTCCTCCTGGGGTCAGACGTCCTCCTGGGTTCAGACGTCCTCCTGGGATCAGACGTCCTCCTGGGATCAGACGTCCTCCTGGGATCAGACGTCCTCCTGGGATCAGACGTCCTCCTGGGTTCAGACGTCCTCCTGGGATCAGACGTCCTCCTGGGTTCAGACGTCCTCCTGGGTTCAGACGTCCTCCTGGGTTCAGACGTCCTCCTGGGATCAGACGTCCTCCTGGGATCAGACGTCCTCCTGGGGTCAGACGTCCTCCTGGGATCAGACGTCCTCCTGGGTTCAGACGTCCTCCTGGGTTCAGACGTCCTCCTGGGTTCAGACGTCCTCCTGGGTTCAGACGTCCTCCTGGGTTCAGACGTCCTCCTGGGTCCTCCAGACGTCCTCCCATCCTGGATCAAACCCTGGGTAAAACCTACCCCCCTGCAGCCCCCTGCAGCAGGAACCAAACCAACTCTCTACAACACACTGGACCCTACCCCCCTGCAGCAGGAACCATACTAACTCTCTACAACACACTGGACCCTACCCCCCTGCAGCAGGAACCATACCAACTCTCTACAACACACTGGACCCTACCCCCCTGCAGCAGGAACCATACCAACTCTCTACAACACACTGGACCCTACCCCCCTGCAGCAGGAACCATACCAACTCTCTACAACACACTGGACCCTACCCCCCTGCAGCAGGAACCATAGCAACTCTCTACAACACACTGGACCCTACCCCCCTGCAGCAGGAACCATACCAACTCTCTACAACACACTGGACCCTACCCCCCTGCAGCAGGAACCATACTAACTCTCTACAACACACTGGAATCTACCCCCCTAAAGCAGGAACCATACCAACTCCCTACAACACACTGGACCCTACCCCCCTGCAGCAGGAACCATACCAACTCTCTACAACACACTGGACCCTACCCTCCTGCAGCAGGAACCATACTAACTCTCTACAACACACTGGACCCTACCCCCCTGCAGCAGGAACCATACTAACTCTCTACAACACACTGGACCCTACCCCCCTGCAGCAGGAACCATACTAACTCTCTACAACACACTGGACCCTACCCCCCTGCAGCAGGAACCATACTAACTCTCTACAACACACTGGACCCTACCCCCCTGCAGCAGGAACCATACTAACTCTCTACAACACACTGGACCCTACCCCCCTGCAGCAGACACCATACTAACTAACTCTCTACAACACACTGGACCCTACCCCCCTGCAGCAGGAACCATACTAACTCTCTACAACACACTGGAACCTACCCCCCTACAGCAGGAACCATACTAACTCTCTACAACACACTGGACCCTACCCCCCTGCAGCAGGAACCATACCAACTATCTACAACACACTGGACCCTACCCCCCTGCAGCAGGAACCATACTAACTCTCTACAACACACTGGACCCTACCCCCCTGCAGCAGGAACCATACCAACTCCCTACAACACACTGGACCCTACCCCCCTGGAGCAGGAACCATACTAACTCTCTACAACACACTGGACCCTACCCCCCTGCAGCAGGAACCATACTAACTCTCTACAACACACTGGACCCTACCCCCCTGCAGCAGGAACCATACTAACTAACTCTTTACAACACACTGGACCATACCCCCCTGCAGCAGGAACCATACTAACTCTCTACAACACACTGGACCCTACCCCCCTGCAACAGGAACCATACTAACTCTCTACAACACACTGGACCCTACCCCCCTGCAGCAGGAACCATACCAACTCTCTACAACACACTGAACCCTACCCCCCTGCAGCAGGAACCATACTAACTAACTCTCTACAACACACTGGACCCTACCCCCCTGCAGCAGGAACCATACTAACTCTCTACAACACACTGGACCCTACCCCCCTGCAGCAGGAACCATACTAACTCTCTACAACACACTGGACCCTACCCCCCTGCAGCAGGAACCATACCAACTCTCTACAACACACTGGACCCTACCCCCCTGCAGCAGGAACCATACCAACTCTCTACAACACACTGGACCCTACCCCCCTGCAGCAGGAACCATACTAACTCTCTACAACACACTGGACCCTACCCCCCTGCAGCAGGAACCATACCAACTCGCTACAAGACACTGGACCCTACCCCCCTGCAGCAGGAACCATACCAACTCTCTATAACACACTGGACCCTACCCCCCTGCAGCAGGAACCATACTAACTCTCTAAAACACACTGGAATCTACCCCCCTGCAGCAGGAACCATACCAACTCCCTACAACACACTGGACCCTACCCCCCTGCAGCAGGAACCATACCAACTCTCTACAACACACTGGACCCTACCCCCCTGCAGCAGGAACCATACCAACTCTCTACAACACACTGGACCCTACCCCCCTGCAGCAGGAACCATACCAACTCTCTACAACACACTGGACCCTACCCCCCTGCAGCAGGAACCATACCAACTCTCTACAACACACTGGACCCTACCCCCCTGCAGCAGGAACCATACTAACTCTCTACAACACACTGGAATCTACCCCCCTGCAGCAGGAACCATACCAACTCCCTACAACACACTGGACCATACCCTCCTGCAGCAGGAACCATACTAACTCTCTACAACACACTGGACCCTACCCCCCTGCAGCAGGAACCATACTAACTCTCTACAACACACTGGACCCTACCCCCCTGCAGCAGGAACCATACTAACTCTCTACAACACACTGGACCCTACCCCCCTGCAGCAGGAACCATACTAACTCTCTACAACACACTGGACCCTACCCCCCTGCAGCAGGAACCATACTAACTCTCTACAACACACTGGACCCTACCCCCCTGCAGCAGACACCATACTAACAAACTCTCTACAACACACTGGACCCTACCCCCCTGCAGCAGGAACCATACTAACTCTCTACAACACACTGGACCCTACCCCCCTGCAGCAGGAACCATACCAACTCCCTACAACACACTGGACCCTACCCCCCTGGAGCAGGAACCATACTAACTCTCTACAACACACTGGACCCTACCCCCCTGCAGCAGGAACCATACTAACTCTCTACAACACACTGGACCCTACCCCCCTGCAGCAGGAACCATACTAACTAACTCTCTACAACACACTGGACCATACCCCCCTGCAGCAGGAACCATACTAACTCTCTACAACACACTTGACCCTACCCCCCTGCAACAGGAACCATACTAAATCTCTACAACACACTGGACCCTACCCCCCTGCAGCAGGAACCATACCAACTCTCTACAACACACTGAACCCTACCCCCCTGCAGCAGGAACCATACTAACTAACTCTCTACAACACACTGGACCCTACCCCCCTGCAGCAGGAACCATACTAACTCTCTACAACACACTGGACCCTACCCCCCTGCAGCAGGAACCATACTAACTCTCTACAACACACTGGACCCTACCCCCCTGCAGCAGGAACCATACCAACTCTCTACAACACACTGGATCCTACCCCCCTGCAGCAGGAACCATACCAACTCTCTACAACACACTGGACCCTACCCCCCTGCAGCAGGAACCATACTAACTCTCTACAACACACTGGAATCTACCCCCCTGCAGCAGGAACCATACCAACTCCCTACAACACACTGGACCCTACCCTCCTGCAGCAGGAACCATACTAACTCTCTACAACACACTGGACACTACCCCCCTGCAGCAGGAACCATACTAACTCTCTACAACACACTGGACCCTACCCCCCTGCAGCAGGAACCATACTAACTCTCTACAACACACTGGACCCTACCCCCCTGCAGCAGGAACCATACTAACTCTCTACAACACACTGGACCCTACCCCCCTGCAGCAGGAACCATACTAACTCTCTACAACACACTGGACCCTACCCCCCTGCAGCAGAAACCATACTAACTAACTCTCTACAACACACTGGACCCTACCCCCCTGCAGCAGGAACCATACTAACTCTCTACAACACACTGGAACCTACCCCCCTACAGCAGGAACCATACTAACTCTCTACAACACACTGGACCCTACCCCCCTGCAGCAGGAACCATACCAACTCTCTACAACACACTGGACCCTACCCCCCTGCAGCAGGAACCATACTAACTCTCTACAACACACTGGACCCTACCCCCCTGCAGCAGGAACCATACCAACTCCCTACAACACACTGGACCCTACCCTCCTGGAGCAGGAACCATACTAACTCTCTACAACACACTGGACCCTACCCCCCTGCAGCAGGAACCATACTAACTCTCTACAACACACTGGACCCTACCCCCCTGCAGCAGGAACCATACTAACTAACTCTCTACAACACACTGGACCATACCCCCCTGCAGCAGGAACCATACTAACTCTCTACAACACACTGGACCCTACCCCCCTGCAACAGGAACCATACTAACTCTCTACAACACACTGGACCCTACCCCCCTGCAGCAGGAACCATACCAACTCTCTACAACACACTGGACCCTACCCCCCTGCAGCAGGAACCATACTAACTCTCTACAACACACTGGACCCTACCCCCCTGCAGCAGGAACCATACTAACTCTCTACAACACACTGGACCCTACCCCCCTGCAGCAGGAACCATACTAACTCTCTACAACACACTGGACCCTACCCCCCTGCAGCAGGAACCATACTAACTCTCTACAACACACTGGACCCCACCCCCCTGCAGCAGGAACCATACTAACTCTCTACAACACACTGGACCCTACCCCCCTGCAGCAGGAACCATACTAACTCTCTACAACACACTGGACCCCACCCCCCTGCAGCATGAACCATACTAACTCTCTACAACACACTGGACCCTACCCCCCTGCAGAAGGAACCATACTAACTCTCTACAACACACTGGACCCCACCCCCCTGCAGCAGGAACCATACTAACTCTCTACAACACACTGGACCCTACCCCCCTGCAGCAGGAACCATACTAACTAACTCTCTACAACACACTGGACCCTACCCCCCTGCAGCAGGAACCATACTAACTCTCTACAACACACTGGACCCTACCCCCCTGCAGCAGGAACCATACTAACTCTCTACAACACACTGGACCCTACCCCCCTGCAGCAGGAACCATACCAACTCTCTACAACACACTGGACCCTACCCCCCTGCAGCAGGAACCATGCTAACTCTCTACAACACACTGGACCTTACCCACTGCAGCAGGAACCATACTAACTAACTCTCTACAACACACTGGACCCTACCCCCCTGCAGCAGGAACCATACTAACTCTCTACAACACACTGTACCCTACCCCCCTGCAGCAGGAACCATACTAACTCTCTACAACACACTGGACCCTACCCCCCTGCAGCAGGAACCATACTAATTAACTCTCTACAACACACTGGACCCTACCCCCCTGCAGCAGGAACCATACTAACTAACTCTCTACAACACACTGTACCCTATCCCCCTGCAGCAGGAACCATACTAACTCTCTACAACACACTGGACCCTACCCCCCTGCAGCAGGAACCATGTTAACTCTCTACAACACACTGGACCCTACCCCCCTGCAGCAGGAACCATACTAACTCTCTACAACACACTGGACCCTACCCCCCTGCAGCAGGAACCATACTAACTCTCTACAACACACTGGACCCTACCCCCCTGCAGCAGGAACCATACTAACTCTCTACAACACACTGGACCCTACCCCCCTGCAGCAGGAACCATACTAACTCTCTACAACACACTGGACCCTACCCCCCTGCAGCAGGAACCATACTAACTCTCTACAACACACTGGACCCTACCCCCCTGCAGCAGGAACCATACTAACTCTCTACAACACACTGGACCCCACCCCCCTGCAGCATGAACCATACTAACTCTCTACAACACACTGGACCCTACCCCCCTGCAGAAGGAACCATACTAACTCTCTACAACACACTGGACCCCACCCCCCTGCAGCAGGAACCATACTAACTCTCTACAACACACTGGACCCTACCCCCCTGCAGCAGGAACCATACTAACTAACTCTCTACAACACACTGGACCCTACCCCCCTGCAGCAGGAACCATACTAACTCTCTACAACACACTGGACCCTACCCCCCTGCAGCAGGAACCATACTAACTCTCTACAACACACTGGACCCTACCCCCCTGCAGCAGGAACCATACCAACTCTCTACAACACACTGGACCCTACCCCCCTGCAGCAGGAACCATGCTAACTCTCTACAACACACTGGACCTTACCCACTGCAGCAGGAACCATACTAACTAACTCTCTACAACACACTGGACCCTACCCCCCTGCAGCAGGAACCATACTAACTCTCTACAACACACTGTACCCTACCCCCCTGCAGCAGGAACCATACTAACTCTCTACAACACACTGGACCCTACCCCCCTGCAGCAGGAACCATACTAATTAACTCTCTACAACACACTGGACCCTACCCCCCTGCAGCAGGAACCATACTAACTAACTCTCTACAACACACTGTACCCTATCCCCCTGCAGCAGGAACCATACTAACTCTCTACAACACACTGGACCCTACCCCCCTGCAGCAGGAACCATGTTAACTCTCTACAACACACTGGACCCTACCCCCCTGCAGCAGGAACCATACTAACTCTCTACAACACACTGGACCCTACCCCCCTGCAGCAGGAACCATACTAACTCTCTACAACACACTGGACCCTACCCCCCTGCAGCAGGAACCATACTAACTCTCTACAACACACTGGACCCTACCCCCCTGCAGCAGGAACCATACTAACTCTCTACAACACACTGGACCCTACCCCCCTGCAGCAGGAACCATACTAACTCTCTACAACACACTGGACCCTACCCCCATGCAGCAGGAACCATACCAACTCTCTACAACACACTGGACCCCACCCCCCTGCAGCAGGAACCATACTAACTCTCTACAACACACTGGACCCTACCCCCCTGCAGCAGGAACCATACTAACTCTCTACAACACACTGGACCCTACCCCCCTGCAGCAGGAACCATACCAACTCTCTACAACACACTGGACCCTACCCCCCTGCAGCAGGAACCATACTAACTCTCTACAACACACTGGACCCTACCCCCCTGCAGCAGGAACCATACTAACTCTCTACAACACACTGGACCCTACCCCCCTGCAGCAGGAACCATACCAACTCTCTACAACACACTGGACCCTACCCCCCTGCAGCAGGAACCATACTAACTCTCTACAACACACTGGACCCTACCCCCCTGCAGCAGGAACCATACTAACTAACTCTCTACTGTACACTGGACACTGCTTATGATTGGAAGAACAAAGATGTGCAAGCAGCAAACGTGGAATTACACAATCTGAAAACCACAATGAATAGCAAGCTGATGCAAAAGTGTTTTTTAAAATTAGAATTAGGAACCATACCAACTCTCTACAACACACTGGACCCTACCCCCCTGCAGCAGGAACCATACCAACTCTCTACAACACACTGGACCCTACCCCCCTGCAGCAGGAACCATACTAACTCTCTACAACACACTGGACCCCACCCCCCTGCAGCAGGAACCATACTAACTCTCTACAATCATTGTGCATTAGGTTGTGAATGTGAAGAGGTCCTCATTATGAAACCTGGTGTCAGTGCTCAGTGGGGTGTCTCTGTGTCAGCTGTGGAGTTCTGTGTAGGACTAGCTGAGGTTTAGAGGGTCACTTCAGCAACTCTCTCTCCTTTAGGATGAGTTGTGGCTCTGGCCTGTCTCTCTGGCTCTGGCCTGTCTCTCTGGCTCTGGCCTGTCTCTCTTGCTCTGGTCTGTCTCTCTGGCTCTGGCCTGTCTGTCTGTTCAGGGAGGGGAGAGGATCACTACAGCAACTCTCTCTCCTTTAGGATGAGTCTCTTTCGTATCGTCCGAGATCCCTAAAGATTGGAAAGCTGCAGCGGTTATCCCCCTCTTCAAAGGGGGTGACACTCTAGACCCAAACTGTTACAGACCTACAAACGAGCTTCAATGCAATACAACACTCCTTTCGTGGCCTCCAACTGCGCTTAAACGCTAGTAAAACTAAATGCATGCTTTTCAACCGATCGCTGCCCGCACCCGCCCTTCCGACTAGCATCACTACTCTGGACGGTTCTGACTTAGAATATGTGGACAACTACAAATACCTAGGTGTCTGGCTAGACTGTACACTTTCCTTCCAGACTAATATTAAAACCTGTTATGGAAAGGGGTGCCGCTAGCGGGACACCTGGCCAACATCCGTGGAAATTGCAGAGCGCCAAATTCAAATTAAATTATTATAAATATTTAACTTTCATAAAATCACAAGTGTAATACATCAAAATAAAGCTTAACTTCTTGTTAATCCAGCTGCTGTGTCAGATTTCAAAAAGGCTTTATGGCGAAAGCAAACAATGCTATTATCTGAGGACAGCGCCCAGCACACAAAACCATACAAACATTTTCCATTCAAGTAGATTAGTCACGAAAGTCAGAAATAGCAATAGAATTAATCAGTTACTTTTGATGATCTTCATATGGTTGCACTCACAAGACTCCATGTTTCACAATAAATGTTTGTTTTGTTCGATAAAGTCCCTCTTTATGTCCAAAAACCTCAAATTGTTGGCGCGTTTTGTTCAGTAATCCATTGGCTCAAATGCGGTCACAACAAGCAGACGAAAAATCCAAATAGTACCAGTAAAGTTCGTACAAACATGTCAAATGCTGTTTATAATCAATCCTCAGGTTGTTTTTTGTCTAAATAATCGGTAATATTTCAACCGGACAAAACCATTTTCATTAGAAAGGAAAAAGAACGGACGGCGCGCTCTTGGTCGTGCGCATCAAACTGGACTTTCCACTATCCACTCATTAGGTCATTCTCCCTCATTTTTAAGAATAAAAGCCGGGAAACAACAGTCTAAAGACTGTTCACAACTAGTGGAAGCCAGAGGTAACGCAATCTGGGTCATAACCATTTATATGGTGGATTGGCTTTCAATGGAAAAACACCAATTTCAAAATAATGGCACTTCCTGGATGGAAGTGGATGGATTTTCCCCGGGTTTTCGCCTGTCATATCAGTTCTGTTATACTCACAGACATTATTTTAACAGTTTTTGAAACTTTCGACTATTTTCTATCCAAATCTACAAATGATATGCATATCCTGGCTTCTGCACCTGAGTAGCAGGCAGTTTACTTTGGGCACGTTTTTCATCCAAAATTCCGAATGCTGCCCCCTATCCTAATTAAGCATCTCCAATCCAAAATTAAATCGAGAATCAGCTTCCTATTTCGCAACAAAGCCTCCTTCACTCACGCCGCCAAACATACCCTCGTAAAACTGACTATCCTACCGATCCTTGACTTCGGCGATGTCATTTACAAAATAGCCTCCAACACTCTACTCAGCAAACTGGATGCAGTCTATCACAGTGCCATCCGTTTTGTCACCAAAGCCCCATATACTACCCACTACAGCGACCTGTATGCTCTCGTCGGCTGGCCCTCGCTACATATTCGTCGCCAGACCCACTGGCTCCAGGTCATCTATAAGTCTTTGCTAGGTAAAGCTCCGCCTTATCTCAGCTCACTGGTCACGATAACACCCACCCGTAGAATGCGCTCCAGCAGGTATATCTCACTGGTCATCCCCAAAGCCAACACCTCCTTTGGCCGCCTTTCCTTCCAGTTAACTGCTGCCAATTACTGGAACGAATTGGAAAAATTGCTGAAGCTGGAAACATATCTCCCTCACTAACTTTAAACATCAGCTATCTGAGCAGCTAACCGATCGCTGCAGCTGTACACAGCCCATCTGTAAATAACCCATCCAATCTACATACCTCATCCCCATATTGTTTTAATTTACTTTTCTGCTCTTTTGCACACCAGTATCACTACTTGTACATCATCATCTGCACATCTATCACTCCAGTGTTAAATTGCTAAATTGTAATTACTTCACTACTATGGCCTATACATTGCCTTACCTCCTCACGCCATTTGCACACACTGTATATAGAGTTTTCTATTGTGTTACTGACTGTACGTTTGTTTATTTCATGTGAAACTCTGTGTCGTTGTTTGTGTCGCACTGCTTTGCTTCATCTCGGCCAGGTCGCAGTTGTTAAATGAGAACTTGTTCTCAACTGGCCTACCTTGGGAAATAAAGGTTAAATAAAATAATAAAAGTTGTGGCTCTGGCTGTTCAGGGAGGGGATCTGATGGTGTGTGTGTGTGTGTGTGTGTGTGTGTGTGTGTGTGTGTGTGTGTGTGTGTGTGTGTGTGTGTGTGTGTGTGTGTGTGTGTGTGTGTGTGTGTGTGTGTGTGTGTGTGTGTGTGTGTGTGTGTGTGTGTGTGTGTGTGTGTGTGTGTGTGTGTGTGTGTGTGTGTGTGTGTGTGTGTGTGTGTGCGTGTGTGTGTGTGTGTGTGTGTGTGTTTCAGATTAAAGCAGCTTTGTCTTTACATAAATGGATTGGTAGCAGTAGGTAGAGTGCTCCCTGTATCCCAAATGGCATCCTATCCCTATAGAACTACATGGTAATGCTCTATATAGGGAATATGCCTGTATGGTAATGCTCTATATAGGGAATATGCCTGTATGGTAATGCTCTATATAGGGAATAGAACTGTATGGTAATGCTCAATATAGGGAATAGGCCTGTATGGTAATGCTCTATATAGGGAATAGGCCGGTATGGTAATGCTCTATATAGGGAATAGGCCTGTGTGGTAATGCTCTATATAGGGAATAGGCCTGTATGGTAATGCTCTATATAGGGGATAGGGCTGTATGGTAATGCTCTATATAGGGAATAATGTTACATACTACAGATTAGTATCAGGCAAATGTTACATACTACAGATTAGTATCAGGCTAGTTACATACTACACATTAATATCAGGCTAGTTACATACTACAGATTAGTATCTGGCTAGTTTACATACTACATATTAGTATCAGGCTAGGTTTCCACCATAGTTTAATTAGTTACAGATTAGTGATTGTACACACACACACACACACACACACACACACACACACACACACACACACACACACACACACACACACACACACACACACACACACACACACACACACACACACACACACACACACACACACACACACACACACACACACACACACACACACACACACACACAAAACTGAATTTAAGTAATGAACCAGTGTGAAAAGTCTAGATCGATATTTGTAAAGATACTGCATATAGTTAAATCCTTCGATAGATGGAAACACCTCTAGTGGTGGACGTGGCTTCATGGCTAGCCTATATACTGGCCTATATACTATATATTTGAACATGTCTGGTGCTTGTTTGCTGGTTTTGCTAAAAGAATGAACAGATTGCTATATTTTCACTCTGGCACAGAGAGCTACATTCACTGCCAATAGCTAACAGGATTGTGTTTCTTGAAGCATACCCTTGTTTGTGTGTTTGTGTGTGTGTGTGTGTGCATGTACACGCCCGTGTGTGTTTGTGTGTACCTAGATGCGTTTAGGTGTGTGTGAGCCGGAGGAAGAAGAGAGGGAGAGAGGGAGAGAGGGAGAGAGCGAGAGATAGGGAGATACAGAGAGGGAGAAAGAGAGAGAGGTCGAGAGAAGGAAAGAGAGAGAGAAATCGAGAGAGGGAATGAGAGGGAAAGAGAGAAGAAGAGAGGGAGAGGGAGAAGGAGAGGGAGAGTGAGTGAGAGAGAGGGAAAAAGAGAGAGAGAGAGAAAGGGAGAGAGACAGAGGGAGAGGGTAGAGAGAGGGAGAGAGAGATCGAGATCGAGAGAGAGAGAGGTAGAGAGATAGATCGAGAGAGAGAGAGATCGAGAGAGAGAGAGAGTGGGTGAGAGGGATAGAGAAGGAAGGAGAGAGTGAGAGAGTGAGAGAGAGAGAGAGAGATCGAGAGAGAAAGAGAGAGATCGAGGGAGAGAGAGTGGGCGAGAGGGATAGAGAGGGAAGGAGAGAGGGATAAAGAAAGAGAGAGAGAGATCAAGAGAGGGAGAGAGAAATCTAAATAGGGAGGGATAGCGTGAGAGAGAAAGAGAGAGAGGGAGAGTATATTCCTTACATTGACGTGTACATTGAATATGTCTGGTAAACAGACCCTCAGTATAGCACAGGAAGAGAGCTGCACTGATAACACAGCTGGATACATTTCTCAGAGGAGACATCCTAGAAATGGATGAAAAGAGACAGAACAGAATCTTATCAGTGAAAACACAGTAGATGACAGTTCACCACAGGGCCGCTCTATCAGACTACACTCAGCCCCTAGGCCTGGGCCGCTCTATCAGACTACACTCAGCCCCTAGGACTGGGCCCCTCTATCAGACTACACTCAGCCCCTAGGCCTGGGCCCCTCTATCAGACTACACTCAGCCCCTAGGCCTGGGCCGCTCTATCAGACTACACTCAGCCCCTAGGCCTGGGCCGCTCTATCAGACTACACTCAGCCCCTAGGCCTGGGCCCCTCTATCAGGCTACACTCAGCCCCTAGGCCTGGGCCGCTCTATCAGGCTACACTCAGCCCCTAGGCCTGGGCCCCTCTATCAGGCTACACTCAGCCCCTAGGCCTGGGCCCCTCTATCAGGCTACACTCAGCCCCTAGGCCTGGGCCGCTCTATCAGGCTACACTCAGCCCCTAGGCCTGGGCCCCTCTATCAGGCTACACTCAAACCCCTAGGCCTGGGCCCCTCTATCAGGCTACACTCAGCCCCTAGGCCTGGGCCGCTCTATCAGACTACACTCAGCCCCTAGGCCTGGGCCGCTCTATCAGGCTACACTCAGCCCCTAGGCCTGGGCCGCTCTATCAGGCTACACTCAGCCCCTAGGCCTGGGCCGCTTTATCAGGCTACACTCAGCCCCTAGGCCTGGGCCGCTCTATCAGACTACACTCAGCCCCTAGGCCTGGGCCGCTCTATCAGGCTACACTCAGCCCCTAGGCCTGGGCCCCTCTATCAGGCTACACTCAGCCCCTAGGCCTGGGCCGCTCTATCAGGCTACACTCAGCCCCTAGGCCTGGGCCGCTCTATCAGACTACACTCAGCCCCTAGGCCTGGGCCCCTCTATCAGGCTACACTCAGCCCCTAGGCCTGGGCCGCTCTATCAGGCTACACTCAGCCCCTAGGCCTGGGCCCCTCTATCAGACTACACTCAGCCCCTAGTCCTGGGCCCCTCTATCAGGCTACACTCAGCCCCTAGGCCTGGGCCGCTCTATCAGGCTACACTCAGCCCCTAGGCCTGGGCCGCTCTATCAGGCTACACTCAGCCCCTAGGCCTGGGCCCCTCTATCAGACTACACTCAGCCCCTAGGCCTGGGCCGCTCTATCAGGCTACACTCAGCCCCTAGGCCTGGGCCGCTCTATCAGACTACACTCAGCCCCTAGGCCTGGGCCCCTCTATCAGACTACACTCAAGCCCCTAGGCCTGGGTAGGGTGTATTTCCAAAGGCAGCAGAAGGCGAGGTGTCAAACTCTCCATTATAAACCTAACGTTTATTCCAGATCCATAGTTAACAATATAAGGTGACGTTTAATCAGAGATCCTTATTAAACCGTTCCAAGATATCTTCTTTGTGACGCTACTGTGCCTTTTTCATTGTCGAGTAGCTTTTGCTCATTAGGGAAATGTCGTGTCCTGCGTTTACAATCCATCTCTTGAAGCTGAATGTCCAAATGTCAAACTTTGGTGAATCGTTGTGTGTCGGGGGTCAGACAAAAGTGTCACAGGACAAAATGTTTTATCTTTGTGTGGTGTTGTGTGTATTTCCTCAGTGAGACAGGCAGGACAGGGATGCTTCCTGATCCTCTGATAAGAGGGAAGTGTGTGAGACAGTTCCACCAGAAATACCATCTCTCCATCCCTCTATCAGCTCCACTTATCTGATCAGTCAGTCTGACCTGTCCAGAAATCAGATGGAGAAAAGGAGGGAAGAAGAAAGGGTTGATGTCCTTTGTGACACACACAGTGGTTTGGAAATTAATTAGTGTGTGTGTGTGTGTGTGTGTGTGTGTGTGTGTGTGTGTGTGTGTGTGTGTGTGTGTGTGTGTGTGTGTGTGTGTGTGTGTGTGTGTGTGTGTGTGTGTGTGTGTGTGTGTGTGTGTGTGTGTGTGTGTGTGTGTGTGTGGACGTGTTTAACTATTCTTGTGGGGACCAGAAGTCCCTACAAGAATAGTAAACGAACAAAAAGTTGACCAGCTGGGGACATTTTGTTAGTCCCCACAAGGTCAAATGCTATTTCTAGGGGGTTTAGGGTTAAGGTTAGAATTAGTGTTAGGGTTAGAATTAAGTTAAATATTAAGGTTAGGAGCTAGGGTTAGTTGTAGGGTTAGGGTTAGGAGCTAGGGTTAGGTTTAGGGTTAGGATAAAGTTTAGGTTTTTGGGTTAGGGTAAGAGTACGGGTTAGGATTAGGGTTAGGGGTTAGGGAAAATAGGATTTTGAATGGGACTGAATTGTATGTCCCCACAAGGTTAGCTGTACAAGACTGTGTGTGTGTGTGTGTGTTTGTGCATGTGTGCGTATGTGTGTGTTACGAACCAAAAAAAACTTATTTGGCACTATAAAGAACTGTTTGTTTTAAGTATGTACAGTTTCTTTAATAGTGATCTTTCGGGCCTTTGTCTAAAATCCCCTTTCATATTCATAGCATATACATTAGATGGCATATTGTATCTAACAGACTACTGAGGCTACTGTATTTTAAATACTATAGTACTATTTTAGACCTTTATCCGTGGATATCTGTTGTTAGAGAATATTCATACGCTTCTTTAACAACATGCAGTGCTAGCAGATAAACTAGGCTATGCAGCAAGCTCATGCAGAGTAATATTCAGGCTAGCAGCAAGCTAACGCAGAGTAATATTGAGGCTAGCAGCAAGCTAACGCAGAGTAATATTCAGGCTAGCAGCAAGCTAACGCAGAGTAATATTCAGGCTAGCAGCAAGCTAACGCAGAGTAATATTCAGGCTAGCAGCAAGCTCATGCAGAGTAATATTCAGGCTAGCAGCAAGCTAATGCAGAGTAATATTCAGGCTAGCAGCAAGCTCGTGCAAAGTAATATTCAGGCTAGCAGCAAGCTAGCGCAGAGTAATATTCAGGCTAGCAGCAAGCTAACACAGAGTAATATTCAGGCTAGCAGCAAGCTAACGCAGAGTAATATTCAGGCTAGCAGCAAGCTAACGCAGACTAATATTCAGGCTAGCAGCAAGCTAACGCAGAGTAATATTCAGGCTAGCAGCAAGCTAACGCAGAGTAATATTCAGGCTAGCAGCAAGCTAACGCAGAGTAATATTCAGGCTAGCAGCAAGCTAACGCAGAGTAATATTCAGGCTAGCAGCAAGCTAACGCAGAGTAATATTCAGGCTAGCAACAAGCTAACGCAGAGTAATATTCAGGCTAGCAGCAAGCTCACGCAGAGTAATATTCAGGCTAGCAGCAAGCTCATGCAGAGTAATATTCAGGCTAGCAGCAAGCTACTGCAGAGTAATATTCAGGCTAGCAGCAAGCTAATGCAGAGTAATATTCAGGCTAGCAGCAAGCTAATGCAGAGTAATATTCAGGCTAGCAGCAAGCTCATGCAGAGTAATATTCAGGCTAGCAGCAAGCTAATGCAGAGTAATATTCAGGCTAGCAGCAAGCTAATGCAGAGTAATATTCAGGCTAGCAGCAAGCTAACGCAGAGTAATATTCAGGCTAGCAGCAAGCTAACGCAGAGTAATATTCAGGCTAGCAGCAAGCTAACGCAGAGTAATATCCAGGCTAGCAGCAAGCTCACGCAGAGTAATATTCAGGCTAGCAGCAAGCTCACGCAGAGTAATATTCAGGCTAGCAGCAAGCTCACGCAGAGTAATATTCAGGCTAGCAGCAAGCTAATGCAGAGTAATATTCAGGCTAGCAGCAAGCTAACGCAGAGTAATATTGAGGCTAGCAGCAAGCTAACGCAGAGTAATATTCAGGCTAGCAGCAAGCTAACGCAGAGTAATATTCAGGCTAGCAGCAAGCTAACGCAGAGTAATATTCAGGCTAGCAGCAAGCTCATGCAGAGTAATATTCAGGCTAGCAGCAAGCTAATGCAGAGTAATATTCAGGCTAGCAGCAAGCTCGTGCAAAGTAATATTCAGGCTAGCAGCAAGCTAGCGCAGAGTAATATTCAGGCTAGCAGCAAGCTAACACAGAGTAATATTCAGGCTAGCAGCAAGCTAACGCAGAGTAATATTCAGGCTAGCAGCAAGCTAACGCAGACTAATATTCAGGCTAGCAGCAAGCTAACGCAGAGTAATATTCAGGCTAGCAGCAAGCTAACGCAGAGTAATATTCAGGCTAGCAGCAAGCTAACGCAGAGTAATATTCAGGCTAGCAGCAAGCTAACGCAGAGTAATATTCAGGCTAGCAGCAAGCTAACGCAGAGTAATATTCAGGCTAGCAACAAGCTAACGCAGAGTAATATTCAGGCTAGCAGCAAGCTCACGCAGAGTAATATTCAGGCTAGCAGCAAGCTCATGCAGAGTAATATTCAGGCTAGCAGCAAGCTACTGCAGAGTAATATTCAGGCTAGCAGCAAGCTAATGCAGAGTAATATTCAGGCTAGCAGCAAGCTAATGCAGAGTAATATTCAGGCTAGCAGCAAGCTCATGCAGAGTAATATTCAGGCTAGCAGCAAGCTAATGCAGAGTAATATTCAGGCTAGCAGCAAGCTAATGCAGAGTAATATTCAGGCTAGCAGCAAGCTAACGCAGAGTAATATTCAGGCTAGCAGCAAGCTAACGCAGAGTAATATTCAGGCTAGCAGCAAGCTAACGCAGAGTAATATCCAGGCTAGCAGCAAGCTCACGCAGAGTAATATTCAGGCTAGCAGCAAGCCCACGCAGAGTAATATTCAGGCTAGCAGCAAGCTCACGCAGAGTAATATTCAGGCTAGCAGCAAGCTAATGCAGAGTAATATTCAGGCTAGCAGCAAGCTCACGCAGAGTAATATTCAGGCTAGCAGCAAGCTAATGCAGAGTAATATTCAGGCTAGCAGCAAGCTAATGCAGAGTAATATTCAGGCTAGCAGCAAGCTAATGCATAGTAATATTCAGGCTAGCCGCAAGCCAAAGCAGAGTAATATTCAGGCTAGCAGCAAGCCAAAGCAGAGTAATATTCAGGCTAGCAGCAAGCCAAAGCAGAGTAATATTCAGGCTAGCAGCAAGCCAAAGCAGAGTAATATTCAGGCTAGCAAAGAAAACCATATTCAACCACTTTTGTAACCACATTAAAGGTTACACACAAGGTTCACTTAAAATCCCCCCAACAAAAATGAGTTGTGCATATAATGCATAGAATAGTAGTAGTACATAGTAATTATTATGTATTAATCTGATATGTCACTTGTTTTCAGGTGTATGCTTTTGTAATGCTGAGCCTTTAACTCCCTGGCTGAACCAGATGGCAGTGTGAGAGTGGGGTTTGTTTGACAATGCAGCAGCGGACTACAGACGTATAATAATTAACCTAGAAGGGAGGTGTGAGAGTGGGGTTCTTTTGACAATGCAGCAGCGAACTACAGACGTAGAATTTTTAACCTAGAAGGGAGGGGTGAGAGTGGGGTTTGTTTGACAATGCAGCAGCGAACTACAGACGTATAATTTTGAACCTAGAAGGGAGGTGTGAGAGTGGGGTTTGTTTGACAATGCAGCAGCGAACTACAGACGTATAATTTTGAACCTAGAAGGGAGGTGTGAGAGTGGGGTTTGTTTGACAATGCAGCAGCGGACTATAGCCGTAAAATGTTGAACCTAGAAGAAGTCCTATAGATTGGAATAGGCAAGAAGGAGTCGGACGACGTTGACTAAAGTAATGTCTAGTAGGTCAGAAAAATATGGGAAATTACCGAGTCGTTGATAACTACCTAGTTGGTTAGCTAGCTAGCTGGGTTTAACACTTAGCTAGTTGACTAGCTAGATAATGAGCTAACTCTAATCCTCATAAACCATTATTATCTAGCTAGCTACAGTAGTTAAATATCTGTCAGATGTAAAGTAAGCGGGATCGTGGCATGTCAGAAACAATGCATGTTGACTAGTTAGATTATGTGATATAATATCTACCGATGTAACTCGGAGGTGAAGCGTACTTTTGAATTACAGGCAATAGTCATGCATCTAGGTTGAGGCTTGCTATCAGCAGGAACACGGAGCACTCTGTGATGTCAGCAGGAACACGGAGCACTCTGTGATGTCAGCAGGAACACGGAGCACTCTGTGATGTCAGCAGGAACACGGAGCACTCTGTGATGTCAGCAGGAACACGGAGCACTCTGTGATGTCAGCAGGAACACGGAGCACTCTGTGATGTCAGCAGGAACACGGAGCACTCTGTGATGTCAGCAGGAACACGGAGCACTCTGTGATGTCAGCAGGAACACGGAGCATTCTGTGATGTCAGCAGGAACACGGAGCACTCTGTGATGTCAGCAGGAACACGGAGCACTCCGTGCCAGTAAGTCATGTTATAAATGTTTCCTTTACATTGCATTATACCATTTCAAGAGCTAGTAATCCACTCACAAGGAGTGAAGAAGCCCTAGGCACCATACAATGATCTACTCCAGGAGTAACTCCCTGTCAGAGACACTGATCAGAGGATTTGGCAGGAGGCCCTGGGCCAGTAGGAGGTCAGGGTTGAGGGTTAGGCAGGAGGCCCTGGGCCAGTGGGAGGTCAGGGTTGAGGGTTAGGCAGGAGGCCCTGGGCCAGTGGGAGGTCAGGGGTGAGGGTTAGGCAGGAGGCCCTGGGCTGGTGGGAGGTCAGGGGTGAGGATTAGGCAGGAGGCCCTGGGCCAGTGGGAGGTCAGGGTTGAGGGTTAGGCAGGAGGCCCTGGGCCAGTGGGAGGTCAGGGTTGAGGGTTAGGCAGGAGGCCCTGGGCTGGTGGGAGGTCAGGGTTGAGGGTTAGGCAGGAGGCCCTGGGCCAGTGGGAGGTCAGGGGTGAGGGTTAGGCAGGAGGCCCTGGGCTAGTGGAAGGTCAGGATTAGGCAGGAGGCCCTGTGCCAGTAGGAGGTCAGGGGTGAGGGTTAGGCAGGAGGCCCTGGGCTAGTGGAAGGTCAGGGTTATGCAGGAGGCCCTGGGCCAGTTGGAGGTCAGGGGTGAGGGTTAGGCAGGAGGCCCTGGGCTAGTGGGAGGTCAGGATTAGGCAGGAGGCCCTGGGCTAGTAGGAGGTCAGGGGTGAGGATTAGGCAGGAGGCCCTGGGCCAGTAGGAGGTCAGGGGTGAGGGTTAGGCAGGAGGCCCTGGGCCAGTGGGAGGTCAAGGGTGAGGGTTAGGCAGGAGGCCCTGGGCTAGTGGAAGGTCAGGGTTATGCAGGATGCCCTGGGCTGGTGGAAGGTCAGGGTTATGCAGGAGGCCCTGGGCTAGTGGGAGGTCAGGGTTGAGGGTTAGGCAGGAGGCCCTGGGCTAGGCATCAACTCATGCTCTCTCCTCCCTGTAAAGTCTCCCAGACTTTTATCAAAACTACCATGTGTCCATCCTCTGTCCCCAGATGAGTCAGCTGGGCTACAGAACTCTACAGCAGCACATCAACAAACCTGCCACCCTGTTGTCAGCTATCCAGAGACTTTCAATGGACATATTTTGGGTATGACCAATTGCAATAAAGGTTTATATAAAGACCTAATTTTAATTTTTTAAATTAAAAACCAATAACTTTTTCATCGCATGTTTAATATGTTGGTCTTTACGTTTACTAACTTCTGTGGTAACATAAACAAACAGACAAATAGACTTTACAGCAGTATGATTTAAGTAATAAATGCAAGTCTCATGTCCAGAGTGAAAACATGTGTATTAATGCAAATCATTCAACTAAAATATATATATCCCACACAAGATTAAGGAATGGGACAAAGTGAATATAAGGCGGTCCTTGCGTCCGTACCAGGTTGTCTGAATTTGAGTGGTTACCTACAATACATGTTGATAGAGAGACTGTGAGACAGACTGTTGCTGTACTCCCAGGTAAGGACCTTGCTTCTGGATACATGTTGACAGAATGGCTGTGAGACAGACTGTTGTTGCTATACTCCCAGGTAAGGACCTTGTCCCCAGAAACACTGAACACTGTGTGTCACTATCCAAGCCCATGTCCCAGCATGCAGTGGCCTGATAGGGAGATTACAAGAAATGCATTATGTTCCTTTCATCACCAAAGCCATGTTCACTGCACATGTTGCTGGAAAAATTCAACCCTTTTTGTTAGCGCCTTTGATATGGAAATTCACACACAAATATAGTGTGGTGAAACACTGCTGTGCAAGGAATTGGTTACCAGCTTTCTTCCTGGGCCCGTATTCTCAAAGCATCTTGGACCAGCTCCCCCTTGTCAATGAAATCATTCATTGTGATATGAAATGTGAAACTGATCTGCCCTGGTCTGTCTACATTCTGCCCTGGTCTGTCTGTGTGCTGCCCTGGTCTGTCTGCATGCTGCCCTGGTCTGTCTGCATGCTGCCCTGGTCTGTCTGCATGCTGCCCTGGTCTGTCTGCATGCTGCCCTGGTCTGTCTGCATGCTGCCCTGGTCTGTCTGCGTGCTGCCCTGGTCTGTCTGCATGCTGCCCTGGTCTGTCCTTGTGCTGCCCTGGTCTGTCTGCATGCTGCCCTGGTCTGTCTGCATGCTGCCCTGGTCTGTCTGCATGCTGCCCTGGTCTGTCTGCATGCTGCCCTGGTCTGTCTGCATGCTGCCCTGGTCTGTCTGCATGCTGCCCTGGTCTGTGTGTGCTGCCCTGGTCTGTCTGCATGCTGCCCTGGTCTGTCTGCGTGCTGCCCTGGTCTGTCTGCGTGCTGCCCTGGTCTGTCTGCGTGCTGCCCTGGTCTGTCTGCATGCTACCCTGGTCTGTCTGCATGCTACCCTGGTCTGTCTACATGCTACCCTGGTCTGTCTGCATGCTGCCCTGGTCTGTCTGCATGCTGCCCTGGTCTGTCTGCATGCTGCCCTGGTCTGTCTGCGTGCTGCCCTGGTCTGTCTGCGTGCTGCCCTGGTCTGTCTGCGTGCTGCCCTGGTCTGTATGCGTGCTGCCCTGGTCTGTCTGCGTGCTGCCCTGGTCTGTCTACGTGCTGCCCTGGTCTGTCTGCGTGCTGCCCTGATCTGTCTACATGCTGCCCTGGTCTGTCTACATGCTGCCCTATTCTGTCTACATGCTGCCCTGGTCTGTCTGCATGCTGCCCTGGTCTGTCTGCGTGCTGCCCTGGTCTGTCTGTCTGCTGCCCTGGTCTGTCTGCGTGCTGCCCTGGTCTGTCTACATGCTGCCCTGGTCTGTCTGCGTGCTGCCCTGGTCTGTCTGCGTGCTGCCCTGGTCTGTCTGCGTGCTGCCCTGGTCTGTCTGTCTGCTGCCCTGGTCTGTCTACATGCTGCCCTGGTCTGTCTACATGCTGCCCTGGTCTGTCTACATGCTGCCCTGGTCTGTCTACATGCTGCCCTGGTCTGTCTACATGCTGCCCTGGTCTGTCTACGTGCTGCCCTGGTCTGTCTACGTGCTGCCCTGGTCTGTCTGCGTGCTGCCCTGGTCTGTCTGCATGCTGCCCTGGTCTGTCTGCATGCTGCCCTGGTCTGTCTGCATGCTGCCCTGGTCTGTCTACATGCTGCCCTGGTCTGTCTGCGTGCTGCCCTGGTCTGTCTGCATGCTGCCCTGGTCTGTCTGCGTGCTGCCCTGGTCTGTCTACGTGCTGCCCTGGTCTGTCTGTCTGTTGCCCTATTCTGTATGCATGCTGCCCTGGTCTGTCTACGTGCTGCCCTGGTCTGTCTGTCTGCTGCCCTATTCTGTATGCGTGCTGCCCTGGTATGTCTGTCTGCTGCCCTGGTCTGTATGCGTGCTGCCCTGGTCTGTCTGTCTGCTGCCCTATTCTGTATGCGTGCTACCCTGGTCTGTCTGTCTGCTGCCCGATTCTGTATGCGTGCTACCCTGGTCTGTGTCTGCTGTCCTGGTCTGTCTGCGTGCTGCCCTGGTCTGTCTGCGTGCTGCCCTGGTCTGTCTGCGTGCTGCCCTGGTCTGTCAGCGTGCTGCCCTGGTCTGTCTGCATGCTGTCCTGGTCTGTCTGCGTGCTGCCCTGGTCTGTCTGCGTGCTGCCCTGGTCTGTCTGCATGCTGCCCTAGTCTGTCTGCGTGCTGCCCTGGTCTGTCTACATGCTGCCCTGATCTGTCTGCATGCTGCCCTGATCTGTCTGTATGCTGCCCTGGTCTGTCTGCGTGCTGCCCTGGTCTGTCTGCATGCTGCCCTGGTCTGTCTGCGTGCTGCCCTGGTCTGTCTACATGCTGCCCTGATCTGTCTGCATGCTGCCCTGATCTGTCTGCATGCTGCCCTGATCTGTCTGTATGCTGCCCTGGTCTGTCTGCGTGCTGCCCTGGTCTGTCCCTACCTCCCTCCCTACCTCCCTCCCTTTCTCCCTCCCTTCCTACCTCCCTACCTCCCTCCCTTTCTCCCTCCCTTTCTACCTCCCTCCCTCCCTTCCTACCTCCCTCCCTCCCTCCCTTCCTACCTCCCTCCCTCCCTTCCTACCTTCCTCCCTCTCTGTTTGACCCAGTACTTTCATCTGCAGTACAGAGTCAGAGGTATTTAGCTCCCCAGCCAGAGATGGAATGGAGGGGAAAAGGAAAAGACTACCTTTCAGTTACTGTGAAGTACAAAATCACTTTCACACACACACACACACACACACACACACACACACACACACACACACACACACACACACACACACACACACACACACACACACACACACACACACACACACACACACACACACACACACACACACACACACACACACACCCTCTGGCAGACCAGTGTCCCGCTGACCCTCCAAAGCCACCAATTTACCTTGGTTACGTTGTGAGGAGAATATGTCCTCTGTCATCAATCCATCCCTCCCTCAATTGACATTGTGGTCATCTAGCAGACACTCTTATCTAGAGTGAAACAGCTAGTGCATTAATCTGAAGATAGCTAGGTGAGACAACTACATATCACAGTCACATAGCTAGGAGAGACAACTACATATCACAGTCACATAGCTAGGAGAGACAGCTACATATCACAGTCACATAGCTAGGTGAAACAACTACATATCACAGTCACATAGCTAGGAGAGACAACTACATATCACAGTCACATAGCTAGGAGAGACAGCTACATATCACAGTCACATAGCTAGGAGAGACAGCTACATATCACAGTCACATAGCTAGGAGAGACAACTACATATCACAGTCAGATAGCTAGGTGAAACAACTACATATCACAGTCACATAGCTAGGAGAGACAACTACATATCACAGTCACATAGCTAGGAGAGACAGCTACATATCACAGTCACATAGCTAGGAGAGACAACTACATATCACAGTCAGATAGCTAGGAGAGACAGCTACATATCACAGTCAGATAGCTAGGTGAAACAGCTACATATCACAGTCAGATAGCTAGGTGAGACAACTACATATCACAGTCACATAGCTAGGAGAGACAACTACATATCACAGTCACATAGCTAGGAGAGACAGCTACATATCACAGCCAGATAGCTAGGTGAGACAACTACATATCACAGTCAGATAGCTAGGAGAGACAACTACATATCACAGTCACATAGCTAGGAGAGACAGCTACATATCACAGTCAGATAGCTAGGAGAGACAGCTACATATCACAGTCAGATAGCTAGGTGAAACAGCTACATATCACAGTCAGATAGCTAGGAGAGACAACTACATATCACAGTCAGATAGCTAGGTGAAACAGCTACATATCACAGTCAGATAGCTAGGTGAGACAACTACATATCACAGTCACATAGCTAGGAGAGACAACTACATATCACAGTCACATAGCTAGGAGAGACAACTACATATCACAGTCACATAGCTAGGAGAGACAGCTACATATCACAGCCAGATAGCTAGGTGAAACAACTACATATCACAGTCAGATAGCTAGGTGAAACAACTACATATCACAGTCAGATAGCTAGGTGAGACACATATCACAGTCAGATAGCTAGGTGAAACAACTACATATCACAGTCACATAGCTAGGAGAGACAACTACATATCACAGTCAGATAGCTAGGTGAGACACATATCACAGACAGATAGCTAGGTGAGACACATATCACAGTCAGATAGCTAGGTGAGACACATATCACAGTCAGATAGCTAGGAGAGACAACTACATATCACAGTCAGATAGCTAGGAGAGACAACTACATATCACAGTCAGATAGCTAGGTGAAACAGCTACATATCACAGTCAGATAGCTAGGTGAAACAACTACATATCACAGTCAGATAGCTAGGAGAGACAACTACATATCACAGTCAGATAGCTAGGTGAGACAACTACATATCACAGTCAGATAGCTAGGTGAGACAACTACATATCACAGTCAGATAGCTAGGTGAGACAACTACATATCACAGTCAGATAGCTAGGTGAAACAACTACATATCACAGTCAGATAGCTAGGTGAGACAACTACATATCACAGTCAGATAGCTAGGTGAAACAACTACATATCACAGTCACATAGCTAGGTGAGACAACTACATATCACAGTCAGATAGCTAGGTGAAACAACTACATATCACAGTCACATAGCTAGGAGAGACAACTACATATCACAGTCAGATAGCTAGGTGAGACAACTACATATCACATTCAGATAGCTAGGTGAGACAACTACATATCATAGTCACATAGCTAGGTGAGACAACTACATATCACAGTCAGATAGCTAGGTGAAACAGCTAAATATCACAGTCAGATAGCTAGGTGAGACAACTACATATCACAGTCAGATAGCTAGGTGAGACAGCTACATATCACAGTCAGATAGCTAGGTGAGACAACTACATATCACAGTCAGATAGCTAGGTGAGACAGCTACATATCACAGTCAGATAGCTAGGTGAGACAACTACATATCACAGACAGATAGCTAGGTGAGACACATATCACAGTCAGATAGCTAGGTGAAACAACTACATATCACAGTCAGATAGCTAGGTGAGACACATATCACAGTCAGATAGCTAGGTGAGACAACTACATATCACAGTCACATAGCTAGGAGAGACAACTACATATCACAGTCAGATAGCTAGGTGAAACAGCTACATATCACAGTCAGATAGCTAGGTGAGACAACTACATATCACAGTCACATAGCTAGGAGAGACAACTACATATCACAGTCAGATAGCTAGGAGAGACAACTACATATCACAGTCAGATAGCTAGGTGAGACAACTACATATCACAGTCAGATAGCTAGGTGAAACAACTACATATCACAGTCAGATAGCTAGGTGAGACAACTACATATCACAGTCACATAGCTAGGAGAGACAACTACATATCACAGTCAGATAGCTAGGTGAAACAACTACATATCACAGTCAGATAGCTAGGTGAGACAACTACATATCACAGTCAGATAGCTATGTGAAACAGCTACATATCACAGTCAGATAGCTAGGTGAAACAACTACATATCACAGTCAGATAGCTAGGTGAAACAACTACATATCACAGTCAGATAGCTAGGTGAGACAACTACATATCACAGTCAGATAGCTAGGTGAGACAACTACATATCACAGTCAGATAGCTAGGTGAGACAACTACATATCATAGTCAGATAGCTAGGTGAGACAACTACATATCACAGTCAGATAGCTAGGTGAAACAGCTACATATCACAGTCAGATAGCTAGGTGAGACAACTACATATCACAGTCAGATAGCTAGGTTAAACAGCTACATATCACAGTCAGATAGCTAGGTGAAACAGCTACATATCACAGTCAGATAGCTAGGTGAGACACATATCACAGTCAGATAGCTAGGTGAGACAACTACATATCACGGTCATAGTATGTACTGTCGGGGTGGGTATTTAATCAAGATACTTTCATCCTGTTGGTTAGATCTCACAGCTCTCACACATGTGTCTGGTTGGGCCTCCCCCTCTTCACACACATCCTCCTGATCTTTTTAGCGTAGCCTGCAACATGCCTGTTAAGTGGGCTGTAACCCCCCTAGCTAGCTAACGTTAGCTGGCTGGCTCGCTAGCTAACATTACGTGTATGATCTGTGTGGTAATATTGTCTCAGCAAGCCATTTGTATTGCTTGTTATAGCCTAATGTAAACTCTGCAAATAGCAATGCTGGGTGATTTGAAAAAGTCATAGTCAATCAATCAACAATCTAATGATTATCTTTAGTATACAATCTGTAGAAACTATGAGAATAGAAAGGTTCAGTACTTTTCTGAAACATCACAGCACAGTTGAAAAATATATGGCAAATAAAAATCTAACCTGGATGGTGTTCAGAGATAGATGGGAGGGGATGAGGGGAGCTGAAGGATGGAACTGGATGGTGGTCAGAGATAGATGGGAGGGGTTGAGGGGAGCTGAAGGATGCGACCAAAAACAAAAAAAGATAACTAATATAAAATGTGTCCGTAAAATGTGTATAGTATGTATAAGCTGGAAGTAGAAGCCTAAGTGTTGTTGTCCATTAGTTTGTGCAATTAGGGGAGGGTTGGGTTAGGGGAAAACAATAAAGAAGGAAAATATATGTAAAACAAAATATATGTGTATATATACTGTATATTTAAAATAATATATATATAAAATATGTATGTATACATACAGTACCAGTCAAAAGTTTGGACACACGTACTCATTCCAAGGTTTTTCTTTATTTTGACTATTTTCTACATTGTAGAATTATCGTGAAGACATCAAAACTATGAAATAACACAAATGGAATAATTTACTATCCAAAAAAGTGTTCAATCAAAATAGTATTAATATTCTTCAAATAGCCACCCTTTGCCTTGATGACAGCTTTCTCTCAACCAGCTTAATCTGGAATGCTTTTCCAACAGTCTTGAAAGAGTTCCCACATATGCTTAGCACTTGTTCGCTGCTTTTCCTTCACTCTGCGGTCCAACTCATCCCAAACCATCTCAATTGGGTTGAGGTCGGGTGATTGTGGAGGCCAGGTCATCTGATGCAGCACTCCATCACTCTCCTTCTTGGTCAAATAGGCCTTACACAGCCTGGAGGTGTGTTGGGTCATTGTCCTGTTGAAAACAAATGATAGTCCCACTAAGCGCAAACCAGATGGCATGGTGTATCACTGCAGAATGCTGTGGTAGCCATGCTGGTTAAGTGTGCCTTGAATTCTAAATATAACACTGACAGTGTCACCAGCAAAGCACCCCAGACTATCACACCTCCTCCTCCATGCTTCACTGTGGGAACCATACATGCAGAGATCATCCGTCTCACAAATACACGGCAGTTGGAACCAAGAATCTCAAATTTGGACTCCTCAGACCAAAGGACAGATTTACACCGTTCTAATATCAATTGCTTGTGTTTCTTGGTCCAAGCAAGTCTCTTCTTCTAATTGGTGTCCTTGTGGTTTCTTTGTCACAATTTTACCATGAAGGCCTGATTCACGCAGTCTCCTCTGGACAATGGATGTCGAGATGTGTCTGTTACTTGAACTCTGTGAAGCATTTATTTGGGCTGCAATTTCTGAGGCTGGTGACTCTAATGACCTTATCCTCTGCAGCAGATGTAACTCTGGGTCTTCCTTTCCTGTGGCGGTACTCATGAGAGCCAGTTTCATCATAGCGCTTGATGGTTTTTGCGACTGCACCTGGAGAAATATTACATTTTACAGATTGACTGACATTCTTGTCTTAAAGTAATGATGCACTGTCGTGTCTCTTTGCTTATTTGAGCTGTTCTTGCCATAATATGGACTTGGTCTTTTACCAAATAGGGCTATCTTCTGTATACCACTCCTACCTTGTCACAACACAATTGATTGGCTCAAGCACATTAAGGAGGAAATAAATTCCACAAAATAACTTGAGAGTCATTGGCAAATTTTCTGTGAAGAACATGTAAAATAACACATTTTCCACTTATATTACCTATATGGTGTTGGGGTCCACTGGACCCGGAGGTAATACAAGTGTGGAAAAGTGTGTGTGGGAGAAAACAAGTAGACATTTAACAAAAAGGTTTGACTTCAGTCTCTTCCTCCTCCATGGGCTGTTTCAACATAAAACCAAGAACCTGTCTGTCTCCCTGTCTGCCTGTCTGTCTCCCTGTCGGTCTCCCTGTCTGCCTGTCGGTCTCCCTGTCTGCCTGTCTGTCTCCCTGTCTGCCTGTCGGTCTCCCTGTCTGCCTGTCGGTCTCCCTGTCTGCCTGTCTGTCTCCCTGTCTGCCTGTCGGTCTCCCTGCCTGCCTGTCGGTCTCCCTGTCTGCCTGTCTCCTGCTTTTCTCGCACTCTTTACCCTTTGTAGTATGTGAAACTGCACAATGTCTTGCGGGACCCTGCACAATGTTATTACAAAACATTATTTAGAGACATTATTTCGATACGTTGTAAAAAATAAAAAATAAAAAACTGTATTTTCACACACTCTACCCCAGCCAGGTACAAATTGGGGGAGGGACACAACAAATAAATAGCTTTGCATGTATAGCTCCTTAAACCAATCAGTGGACCCGGAGGTAATACATCAGTATTATCATCATCATCAATAATCTCTGCTCAGAGCCTTAGATTTTTATTTTGCAGAGAAGCGAAGCGAAGGACCGTTTTCCACTTTGGAAGATTAAGGATTTTCCGAATATGAGGATCATATCTCTGTCAATTCGGTGTCTGACAGTGAGAAGAAGAGGATGAGATTGACCCTCAGCCAGCCCCAGGACCAGCCCTTCAGCAACCAGCCCTTCAGCAACCAGCCCCAGGACCAGCCCTTCAGCAACCAGCCCCAGGACCAGCCCTTCAGCAACCAGCCCTTCAGCAACCAGCCCCAGGACCAGCCCTTCAGCAACCAGCCCCAGGACCAGCCCTTCAGCAACCAGCCCCAGGACCAGCCCATCAGCAACCAACCCCAGGACCAGCCCCAGGACCAGCCCTTCAGCAACCAGCCCCAGGACCAGCCCCAGGACCAGCCCTTCAGCAACCAGCCCCAGGACCAGCCCATCAGCAACCAACCCCAGGACCAGCCACAGGACCAGCCCATCAGCAACCAGCCCCAGGACCAGCCCATCAGCAACCAACCCCAGGACCAGCCCATCAGCAACCAACCCCAGGACCAGCCCTTCAGCAACCAGCCCCAGGACCAGCCCATCAGCAACCAGCCCCAGGACCAGCCCTTCAGCAACCAGCCCCAGGACCAGCCACAGGACCAGCCCATCAGCAACCAACCCCAGGACCAGCCCCAGGACCAGCCCATCAGCAACCAGCCCCAGGACCAGCCCCAGGACCAGCCCTTCAGCAACCAGCCCCAGGACCAGCCCCAGGACCAGCCCATCAGCAACCAGCCCCAGGACCAGCCCGTCAGCAACCAGCCCCAGGACCAGCCCGTCAGCAACCAGCCCCAGGACCAGCCCCAGGACCAGCCCTTCAGCAACCAGCCCCAGGACCAGCCCATCAGCAACCAACCCCAGGACCAGCCCATCAGCAACCAACCCCAGGACCAGCCCTTCAGCAACCAGCCCCAGGACCAGCCCATCAGCAACCAACCCCAGGACCAGCCCATCAGCAACCAACCCCAGGACCAGCCCATCAGCAACCAGCCCCAGGACCAGCCCTTCAGCAACCAACCCCAGGACCAGCACTAGGACCAGCCACAGGACTAGCCCGTCAGCATAAATTCTTTTGTACTGTTCATCTCAGACACCATCCAGAAAATCATTCTGGACTGCACTCATTTGGGAAGCCGTGTTTTTGGAGAGAGATGGACCAAACTCATTTACATGCATCCTTTGGGGTTCTTGTCCTTGTTGGTGTTTTCAGATCCAATGGAGAATCTACAGAATCCCTGTGGGATGCAGAAACTGGCAGAGAACTTTTCCGTGCAACAATGTCTCTGGAAAACGTTCACATTATTTCCAGGATTATTCGCTTCGATAATCGAGACACCGGACCAGCTCGGCTGCAGAGAGACAAGCTAGCTGCAATCAGGTCAGTGTGGGACAAGTGGGTGGACTGCCTTTCCCTGTTTTACAACCCAGGGCCCAACGTTACTGTTGATGAGCAGCTTATGCCATTTAGGGGCCGCTGCCCCTTCAGGCAGTACATACCAACTAAACCTGCAAAATATGGAATCAAGATTTGGGCTGCCTGTGATGCTGCTTCATCATATGCGTGGAACTGACAAGTGTATACGAGGAGCCACTGAGAAGAACCAAGGGATGTGGGTTGTCCTGAATACTCCGTGGCCACAGCATCACATGCGATACCTTTTTCATTTCGCACAAGCTGGGACAGGAGCTCCTCAAGAGGAAGCTGACGATGGCAGAAACAGTATGAAAAAACAAGCCAAAGCTCCCACCTCAGCTGCTGAATACACGGAACAGGCCTATCAATTCCTCTAAGTTTGTGTTCATGGTCGACATGTCCCTGATGTCCTACGTGCCAAAGAAAGGCAAAAATGTAGTAAACATAGCCTGTCCTCGGTTGCAACACTCACTACCGAGTTCCAAACTGCCTCTGGAAGCAACGCCAGCATAATAACTGTTCATCGGGAGCTTCATGAAGCTAGTTTCCGTGGCCGAGCAGCCGCACACAAGCCTAAGATCACCATGCACAATGGCAAGTGTCGGCTGGAGTGGTGTAAAGCTCGCCGCCATAGGAGTAGTGGAAACACGTCCTCTGGAGTGATGAATCACGCTTCACCATCTGGCAGTCAGACGGACGAATCTGGGTTTTGCGGCGTGTCAGGAGAACCTTACCTGCCCCAATGCGTAGTGCAAACTGTAAAGTTTGGTGGAGAAAGAATAATGGTGTAGGGCTGTTTATCATGGTTCGTGCCCCTTAGTTCCATTGAAGGGAAATCTTAATGCTACAATGCACAAAGCAAGATCCATACAGAAATGATTCGTCGAGATCGGTGTAGAAGAACTTGACTGGCCTGCACAGAGCCCTGACCTCAACCCCATCAAACACCTTTGGGATGAATTGGAATACCGACTGTGAGCCAGGCCTAATCGCCCGACATCAGTGCCCAACCTCACTAATGCTCTTGTGGATAAATGGAGGCAAGTCCCCGCAGAAATGTTCCAACGTCTAGTGGAAAGCCTTCCCAGAAGAGTGGAGGCTGCTATAGCAACAATGTTCCAACATCTAGTGGAAAGCCTTCCCAGAATAGTGGAGGCTGTTATAGCAGCAATGTTCCAACATCTAGTGGAAAGCCTTCCCAGAAGAATTGAGGCTGTTATAGCAACAATGTTCCAACATCTATTGCCTTCCCAGAAGAGTTGAGGCTGTTATAGCAACAATGTTCCAACAGCTATTGCCTTCCTAGAAGAGTTGAGGCTGTTATAGCAACAATGTTCCAACATCTATTGCCTTCCCAGAAGAGTTGAGGCTGTTATAGCAACAATGTTCCAACATCTATTGCCTTCCCAGAAGAGTTGAGGCTGTTATAGCAACAATGTTCCAACATCTATTGCCTTCCCAGAAGAGTTGAGGCTGTTATAGCAACAATGTTCCAACATCTATTGCCTTCCCAGAAGAGTTGAGGCTGTTATAGCAACAATGTTCCAACAGCTATTGCCTTCCTAGAAGAGTGGAGGCTGTTATAGCAACAATGTTCCAACATCTAGTGGAAAGCCTTCCCAGAAGAGTTGAGGCTGTTATAGCAGCAAACGGGGGACCAAGTCCATATTAATGTCCGTGATTTTGGTAGGAGATGTTGAACGAGCAGGTGTCTTGGTAGGAGATGTTGAACGAGCAGGTGTCTTGTAGTGTATCTTTACTTTTACTCAAGTACGACAACTGGAAACGTTTTCCACCACTGCCGCTTTCAAAAAAGTTGTTAAAAATATGTAAATAGTAAAGTCAAGTACAAATAAAAGTACCCCAAAATCTACTTCAGAAGTAGTTAAAAGTATTTTTCTCTGAACAAAAGTATAACCGCAACAAAGTGTTGGTCACATGTTCATCGTGAGATTAAATAAAATATCCCAGAAATGTTCCATACACACAAAAATCTAATTTCTCTAAAATGCTGTGCACAAATTTGTTTACATCCCTGTTAGTGAGTATTTCTCATTTGTAAAAAAGAATCCATCCATCTGACAAGTGTGGCATATCAAGAAGCTGATTAAACAGCACAATCATTACACAGGTACAACTGTGCTGGGGACTCCTCTGCTCCCCTCTCCTCCCCTCTCCTCTCTCTCCCTTTCTCCTCTCTCTCTCTACCCATCTCCCCTCTCTCTCCCCCTCTCCTCTCTGCTCCCCTCTCTCTCACCCCCCTCTCTCTCTGGCCATCTCCCCCTCTCCTCCCCCTCTCCTCTCTGCTCCCCTCTCCTCTCTCCCCCCTCTCTCTCTCTCTCTGCCCATCTCCCCTCTCTCATCCCCTCTCTCCTGTCTGTCTGTCTGTGTGTGTATGTGTGCCAAGAGAGTATCTAAATTCCAGTGGAGGCTGGTGAGGGGAGGACAGCTCATAATAATGGCTGGAATGGAGTCAATGGAATGGTATCAAACCTGTGGTCTCCATGTGTTCTCCATGTGGTCTCCATGTGGTCTCCATGTGGTCTCCATGTGTTCTCCATGTGTTCTCCATGTGGTCTCCATGTGGTCTCCATGTGTTCTCCATGTGGTCTCCATGTGTTCTCCATGTGTTCTCCATGTGGTCTCCATGTGGTCTCCATGTGGTCTCCATGTGGTCTCCATGTGTTCTCCATGTGGTCTCCATGTGGTCTCCATGTGGTCTCCATGTGGTCTCCATGTGGTTTCCATGTGTTCTCCATGTGGTCTCCATGTGGTCTCCATGTGGTCTCCATGTGTTCTCCATGTGGTCTCCATGTGGTCTCCATGTGGTCTCCATGTCTTCTCCATGTGGTCTCCATGTGGTCTCCATGTGGTCTCCATGTGGTCTCCATGTGTTCTCCATGTGGTCTCCATGTGGTTTCCATGTGGTCTCCATGTAGTCTCCATGTCTTCTCCATGTGGTCTCCATGTGGTCTCCATGTGGTTTCCATGTGGTCTCCATGTGGTCTCCATGTCTTCTCCATGTGGTCTCCATGTGGTCTCCATGTGGTCTCCATGTGTTCTCCATGTGTTCTCCATGTGGTCTCCATGTGGTCTCCATGTGGTCTCCATGTGGTCTCCATGTCTTCTCCATGTGGTCTCCATGTGGTCTCCATGTGGTCTCCATGTGTTCTCCATGTGTTCTCCATGTGTTCTCCATGTGTTCTCCATGTAGTCTCCATGTGGTCTCCATGTGTTCTCCATGTGGTCTCCATGTGGTCTCCATGTGGTCTCCATGTGGTCTCCATGTGTTCTCCATGTGGTCTCCATGTGTTCTCCATGTGGTCTCCATGTGGTCTCCATGTGGTCTCCATGTGGTCTCCATGTGGTCTCCATGTCTTCTCCATGTGGTCTCCATGTGGTCTCCATGTGGTCTCCATGTGGTCTCCATGTCTTCTCCATGTGT